>NW_028253626.1:0-218736 GCF_964263255.1 Lissotriton vulgaris | reverse complement strand
TGTAGGTGGATCATCAGTGTTAGAGCTAAAATTAGCATGTTTAAAGTGATTTTCATGCTTCCAGGGGCCCAAAACACAAGATTTATGGAATGGTTAAAAGTGCATGAAAATGGCCAATTTACTCACTCTGAGTTCTCAAAAAGGGTTTCTTCACCCCGGGAAGTGAAATAAATACCATTTGGAGGCATTTAATGTTCGAGCAAAAACGGCTGATTTTCGACAAAAGAGATAACACCCCCCCATTACGTCCTGCTTCAGAAATGTGGAAAATGGTCCGTTTTCAAATGTTTTATTTTTGAACGTCAGTTCACATTTGTAGGTGGATCATCAGTGTTAGAGCTAAAATTAGCATGTTTAAAGTGATTTTCATGCTTCCAGGGGCTCGGGAAGTTAATTAAATACAATTTGGAGGCATTTAATGTTCGAGCAAAAACGGCTGATTTTCGACAAAAGAGATAACACCCCCCCATTACGTCATGCTTCAGAAATGTGGAAAATGGTCCGTTTTCAAATGTTTTATTTTTGAACGTCAGTTCACATTTGTAGGTGGATCATCAGTGTTAGAGCTAAAATTAGCATGTTTAAAGTGATTTTCATGCTTCCAGGGGCCCAAAACACAAGATTAATGGAATGGTTAAAAGTGCATGAAAATGGCCAATTTACTCACTCTGAGTTCTCAAAAGGGTTTCTTCACCCCGGGAAGTGAAATAAATACCATTTGGAGGCATTTAATGTTCGAGCAAAAACGGCTGATTTTCGACAAAAGAGATAACACCCCCCCATTACGTCATGCTTCAGAAATGTGGAAAATCGTCCGTTTTCAAATGTTTTATTTTTGAACGTCAGTTCACATTTGTAGGTGGATCATCAGTGTTAGAGCTAAAATTAGCATGTTTAAAGTGATTTTCATGCTTCCAGGGGCTCGGGAAGTTAATTAAATACCATTTGGAGGCATTTAATGTTCGAGCAAAAACGGCAGATTTTCGACAAAAGAGATAACACCCCCCCATTACGTCATGCTTCAGAAATGTGGAAAATGGTCCGTTTTCAAATGTTTTATTTTTGAACGTCAGTTCACATTTGTAGGTGGATCATCAGTGTTAGAGCTAAAATTAGCATGTTTAAAGTGATTTTCATGCTTCCAGGGGCTCGGGAAGTGAAATAAATACCATTTGGAGGCATTTAATGTTCGCGCAAAAACGGCTGATTTTCGACAAAAGAGATAACACCCCCCATTACGTCATGCTTCAGAAATGTGGAAAATGGTCCGTTTTCAAATGTTTTATTTTTGAACGTCAGTTCACATTTGTAGGTGGATCATCAGTGTCAGAGCTAAAATTAGCATGTTTAAAGTGATTTTCATGCTTCCAGGGGCCCAAAACACAAGATTTATGGAATGGTTAAAAGTGCATGAAAATGGCCAATTTACTCACTCTGAGTTCTCAAAAAGGGTTTCTTCACCCCGGGAAGTGAAATAAATACCATTTGGAGGCATTTAATGTTCGAGCAAAAACGGCTGATTTTCGACAAAAGAGATAACACCCCCCCATTACGTCCTGCTTCAGAAATGTGGAAAATGGTCCGTTTTCAAATGTTTTATTTTTGAACGTCAGTTCACATTTGTAGGTGGATCATCAGTGTTAGAGCTAAAATTAGCATGTTTAAAGTGATTTTCATGCTTCCAGGCGCTCGGGAAGTTAATTAAATACAATTTGGAGGCATTTAATGTTCGAGCAAAAACGGCTGATTTTCGACAAAAGAGATAACACCCCCCCATTACGTCATGCTTCAGAAATGTGGAAAATGGTCCGTTTTCAAATGTTTTATTTTTGAACGTCAGTTCACATTTGTAGGTGGATCATCAGTGTTAGAGCTAAAATTAGCATGTTTAAAGTGATTTTCATGCTTCCAGGGGCCCAAAACACAAGATTAATGGAATGGTTAAAAGTGCATGAAAATGGCCAATTTACTCACTCTGAGTTCTCAAAAGGGTTTCTTCACCCCGGGAAGTGAAATAAATACCATTTGGAGGCATTTAATGTTCGAGCAAAAACGGCTGATTTTCGACAAAAGAGATAACACCCCCCCATTACGTCATGCTTCAGAAATGTGGAAAATGGTCCGTTTTCAAATGTTTTATTTTTGAACGTCAGTTCACATTTGTAGGTGGATCATCAGTGTTAGAGCTAAAATTAGCATGTTTAAAGTGATTTTCATGCTTCCAGGGGCTCGGGAAGTTAATTAAATACCATTTGGAGGCATTTAATGTTCGAGCAAAAACGGCAGATTTTCGACAAAAGAGATAACACCCCCCCATTACGTCATGCTTCAGAAATGTGGAAAATGGTCCGTTTTCAAATGTTTTATTTTTGAACGTCAGTTCACATTTGTAGGTGGATCATCAGTGTTAGAGCTAAAATTAGCATGTTTAAAGTGATTTTCATGCTTCCAGGGGCTCGGGAAGTTAATTAAATACCATTTGGAGGCATTTAATGTTCGAGCAAAAACGGCTGATTTTCAACAAAAGAGATAACACCCCCCCATTACGTCATGCTTCAGAAATGTGGAAAATGGTCCGTTTTCAAATGTTTTATTTTTGAACGTCAGTTCACATTTGTAGGTGGACCATCAGTGTTAGAGCTAAAATTAGCATGTTTAAAGTGATTTTCATGCTTCCAGGGGCCCAAAACACAAGATTTATGGAATGGTTAAAAGTGCATGAAAATGGCCAATTTACTCACTCTGAGTTCTCAAAAAGGGTTTCTTCACCCCGGGAAGTTAATTAAATACCATTTGGAGGCATTTAATGTTCGAGCAAAAACGGCTGATTTTCGACAAAAGAGATAACACCCCCCCATTACGTCATGCTTCAGAAATGTGGAAAATGGTCCGTTTTCAAATGTTTTATTTTTGAACGTCAGTTCACATTTGTAGGTGGATCATCAGTGTTAGAGCTAAAATTAGCATGTTTAAAGTGATTTTCATGCTTCCAGGGGCCCAAAACACAAGATTTATGGAATGGGTAAAAGTGCATGAAAATGGCCAATTTACTCACTCTGAGTTCTCAAAAAGGGTTTCTTCACCCCGGGAAGTGAAATAAATACCATTTGGAGGCATTTAATGTTCGAGCAAAAACGGCTGATTTTCGACAAAAGAGATAACACCCCCCCCCATTACGTCATGCTTCAGAAATGTGGAAAATGGTCCGTTTTCAAATGTTTTATTTTTGAACGTCAGTTCACATTTGTAGGTGGATCATCAGTGTTAGAGCTAAAATTAGCATGTTTAAAGTGATTTTCATGCTTCCAGGGGCTCGGGAAGTTAATTAAATACCATTTGGAGGCATTTAATGTTCGAGCAAAAACGGCTGATTTTCGACAAAAGAGATAACACCCCCCCATTACGTCATGCTTCAGAAATGTGGAAAATGGTCCGTTTTCAAATGTTTTATTTTTGAACGTCAGTTCACATTTGTAGGTGGATCATCAGTGTTAGAGCTAAAATTAGCATGTTTAAAGTGATTTTCATGCTTCCAGGGGCTCGGGAAGTGAAATAAATACCATTTGGAGGCATTTAATGTTCGCGCAAAAACGGCTGATTTTCGACAAAAGAGATAACACCCCCCCATTACGTCATGCTTCAGAAATGTGGAAAATGGTCCGTTTTCAAATGTTTTATTTTTGAACGTCAGTTCACATTTGTAGGTGGATCATCAGTGTTAGAGCTAAAATTAGCATGTTTAAAGTGATTTTCATGCTTCCAGGGGCCCAAAACACAAGATTTATGGAATGGTTAAAAGTGCATGAAAATGGCCAATTTACTCACTCTGAGTTCTCAAAAAGGGTTTCTTCACCCCGGGAAGTGAAATAAATACCATTTGGAGGCATTTAATGTTCGAGCAAAAACGGCTGATTTTCGACAAAAGAGATAACACCCCCCCATTACGTCCTGCTTCAGAAATGTGGAAAATGGTCCGTTTTCAAATGTTTTATTTTTGAACGTCAGTTCACATTTGTAGGTGGATCATCAGTGTTAGAGCTAAAATTAGCATGTTTAAAGTGATTTTCATGCTTCCAGGGGCTCGGGAAGTTAATTAAATACAATTTGGAGGCATTTAATGTTCGAGCAAAAACGGCTGATTTTCGACAAAAGAGATAACACCCCCCCATTACGTCATGCTTCAGAAATGTGGAAAATGGTCCGTTTTCAAATGTTTTATTTTTGAACGTCAGTTCACATTTGTAGGTGGATCATCAGTGTTAGAGCTAAAATTAGCATGTTTAAAGTGATTTTCATGCTTCCAGGGGCCCAAAACACAAGATTAATGGAATGGTTAAAAGTGCATGAAAATGGCCAATTTACTCACTCTGAGTTCTCAAAAAGGGTTTCTTCACCCCGGGAAGTGAAATAAATACCATTTGGAGGCATTTAATGTTCGAGCAAAAACGGCTGATTTTCGACAAAAGAGATAACACCCCCCCATTACGTCATGCTTCAGAAATGTGGAAAATGGTCCGTTTTCAAATGTTTATTTTTGAACGTCAGTTCACATTTGTAGGTGGATCATCAGTGTTAGAGCTAAAATTAGCATGTTTAAAGTGATTTTCATGCTTCCAGGGGCTCGGGAAGTTAATTAAATACCATTTGGAGGCATTTAATGTTCGAGCAAAAACGGCAGATTTTCGACAAAAGAGATAACACCCCCCCATTACGTCATGCTTCAGAAATGTGGAAAATGGTCCGTTTTCAAATGTTTTATTTTTGAACGTCAGTTCACATTTGTAGGTGGATCATCAGTGTTAGAGCTAAAATTAGCATGTTTAAAGTGATTTTCATGCTTCCAGGGGCTCGGGAAGTGAAATAAATACCATTTGGAGGCATTTAATGTTCGCGCAAAAACGGCTGATTTTCGACAAAAGAGATAACACCCCCCCATTACGTCATGCTTCAGAAATGTGGAAAATGGTCCGTTTTCAAATGTTTTATTTTTGAACGTCAGTTCACATTTGTAGGTGGATCATCAGTGTTAGAGCTAAAATTAGCATGTTTAAAGTGATTTTCATGCTTCCAGGGGCCCAAAACACAAGATTTATGGAATGGTTAAAAGTGCATGAAAATGGCCAATTTACTCACTCTGAGTTCTCAAAAAGGGTTTCTTCACCCCGGGAAGTGAAATAAATACCATTTGGAGGCATTTAATGTTCGAGCAAAAACGGCTGATTTTCGACAAAAGAGATAACACCCCCCCATTACGTCATGCTTCAGAAATGTGGAAAATGGTCCGTTTTCAAATGTTTTATTTTCGAACGTCAGTTCACATTTGTAGGTGGATCATCAGTGTTAGAGCTAAAATTAGCATGTTTAAAGTGATGTTCATGCTTCCAGGGGCTCGGGAAGTTAATTAAATACCATTTGGAGGCATTTAATGTTCGAGCAAAAACGGCTGATTTTCGACAAAAGAGATAACACCCCCCCATTACGTCATGCTTCAGAAATGTGGAAAATGGTCCATTTTCAAATGTTTTATTTTTGAACGTCAGTTCACATTTGTAGGTGGATCATCAGTGTTAGAGCTAAAATTAGCATGTTTAAAGTGATTTTCATGCTTCCAGGGGCCCAAAACACAAGATTTATGGAATGGTTAAAAGTGCATGAAAATGGCCAATTTACTCACTCTGAGTTCTCAAAAGGGTTTCTTCACCCCGGGAAGTGAAATAAATACCATTTGGAGGCATTTAATGTTCGAGCAAAAACGGCTGATTTTCGACAAAAGAGATAACACCCCCCCATTACGTCATGCTTCAGAAATGTGGAAAATGGTCCGTTTTCAAATGTTTTATTTTCGAACGTCAGTTCACATTTGTAGGTGGATCATCAGTGTTAGAGCTAAAATTAGCATGTTTAAAGTGATGTTCATGCTTCCAGGGGCTCGGGAAGTTAATTAAATACATTTGGAGGCATTTAATGTTCGAAACGGCTGATTTTCGACAAAAGAGATAACACCCCCCATACGTCATGCTTCAGAAATGTGGAAAATGGTCCATTTTCAAATGTTTTATTTTTGAACGTCATTGTTCACATTTGTAGGTGGATCATCAGTGTTAGAGCTAAAATTAGCATGTTTAAAGTGATTTCATGCTTCCAGGGTCGGAAGTTAATTAAATACCATTTGGAGGCATTTAATGTTCGAGCAAAACGGCTGATTTTCGATAACACCCCCCATTTGGTCTTGTTAGAATGTGGATATGGGTCTTCATGTTGTGAGTTTTGATTGTCATGAATGTGTGGAAAATGGTCGTTTTCAAGTTATGTTTATTTTGAACGTCAGTTCACATTTGTAGGTGGATCATCAGTGTTAGAGCTAAATTAGCATGTTTAAAGTGATTTTCATGCTTCCAGGGGCCCAAAACACAAGATTTATGGAATGTAAGTTAGTGCATGGAAGGGCAATTTCTCACTTGAGTTCTTCAAAAAGGGTTTCTTCCCCCGGGAAGTTAATTAAATTGGAGCATTTTGGAGGCATTAATGTCTGTTCGAAAAGGTGATTTTGACATAAGAGTTAACCATTAAGTAGTCGATGTGGAAAATGGTCGTTTCAATGTTTTATTTTGACGTCAGTTCACATTTGTGGTGGATCATCAGTGTTAGCTAAATTTGCATGTTTAAGTGATTTCATGCTTCAGGGCTCGGAAGTGAAATAAATACCATTTGGAGGCATTTAATGTTCGAGCAAAAACGGCTGATTTTCGACAAAAGAGATAACACCCCCCCATTACGTCATGCTTCAGAAATGTGGAAAATGGTCCGTTTTCAAATGTTTTATTTTTGAACGTCAGTTCACATTTGTAGGTGGATCATCAGTGTTAGAGCTAAAATTAGCATGTTTAAAGTGATTTTCATGCTTCCAGGGGCCCAAAACACAAGATTTATGGAATGGTTAAAAGTGCATGAAAATGGCCAATTTACTCACTCTGAGTTCTCAAAAAGGGTTTCTTCACCCCGGGAAGTGAAATAAATACCATTTGGAGGCATTTAATGTTCGAGCAAAAACGGCAGATTTTCGACAAAAGAGATAACACCCCCCCATTACGTCATGCTTCAGAAATGTGGAAAATGGTCCGTTTTCAAATGTTTTATTTTCGAACGTCAGTTCACATTTGTAGGTGGATCATCAGTGTTAGAGCTAAAATTAGCATGTTTAAAGTGATGTTCATGCTTCCAGGGGCTCGGGAAGTTAATTAAATACCATTTGGAGGCATTTAATGTTCGAGCAAAAACGGCTGATTTTCGACAAAAGAGATAACACCCCCCCATTACGTCATGCTTCAGAAATGTGGAAAATGGTCCATTTTCAAATGTTTTATTTTTGAACGTCAGTTCACATTTGTAGGTGGATCATCAGTGTTAGAGCTAAAATTAGCATGTTTAAAGTGATGTTCATGCTTCCAGGGGCTCGGGAAGTTAATTAAATACCATTTGGAGGCATTTAATGTTCGAGCAAAAACGGCTGATTTTCGACAAAAGAGATAACACCCCCCCATTACGTCATGCTTCAGAAATGTGGAAAATGGTCCATTTTCAAATGTTTTATTTTTGAACGTCAGTTCACATTTGTAGGTGGATCATCAGTGTTAGAGCTAAAATTAGCATGTTTAAAGTGATTTTCATGCTTCCAGGGGCCCAAAACACAAGATTTATGGAATGGTTAAAAGTGCATGAAAATGGCCAATTTACTCACTCTGAGTTCTCAAAAGGGTTTCTTCACCCCGGGAAGTTAATTAAATACCATTTGGAGGCATTTAATGTTCGAGCAAAAACGGCTGATTTTCGACAAAAGAGATAACACCCCCCCATTACGTCATGCTTCAGAAATGTGGAAAATGGTCCGTTTTCAAATGTTTTATTTTGAACGTCAGTTCACATTTGTAGGTGGATCATCAGTGTTAGAGCTAAAATTAGCATGTTTAAAGTGATTTTCATGCTTCCAGGGGCTCGGGAAGTGAAATAAATACCATTTGGAGGCATTTAATGTTCGAGCAAAAACGGCTGATTTTCGACAAAAGAGATAACACCCCCCCATTACGTCATGCTTCAGAAATGTGGAAAATGGTCCGTTTTCAAATGTTTTATTTTTGAACGTCAGTTCACATTTGTAGGTGGATCATCAGTGTTAGAGCTAAAATTAGCATGTTTAAAGTGATTTTCATGCTTCCAGGGGCCCAAAACACAAGATTTATGGAATGGGTAAAAGTGCATGAAAATGGCCAATTTACTCACTCTGAGTTCTCAAAAAGGGTTTCTTCACCCGGAAGTGAAATAAATACCATTTGGAGGCATTTAATGTTCGAGCAAAAACGGCTGATTTTCGACAAAAGAGATAACACCCCCCCCATTACGTCATGCTTCAGAAATGTGGAAAATGGTCCATTTTCAAATGTTTTATTTTTGAACGTCAGTTCACATTTGTAGGTGGATCATCAGTGTTAGAGCTAAAATTAGCATGTTTAAAGTGATTTTCATGCTTCCAGGGGCTCGGGAAGTTAATTAAATACCATTTGGAGGCATTTAATGTTCGAGCAAAACGGCTGATTTTCGACAAAAGAGATAACACCCCCCCATTACGTCATGCTTCAGAAATGTGGAAAATGGTCCGTTTTCAAATGTTTTATTTTTGAACGTCAGTTCACATTTGTAGGTGGATCATCAGTGTTAGAGCTAAAATTAGCATGTTTAAAGTGATTTTCATGCTTCCAGGGGCTCGGGAAGTTAATTAAATACCATTTGGAGGCATTTAATGTTCGAGCAAAAACGGCTGATTTTCGACAAAAGAGATAACACCCCCCCATTACGTCATGCTTCAGAAATGTGGAAAATGGTCCGTTTTGAAATGTTTTATTTTTGAACGTCAGTTCACATTTGTAGGTGGATCATCAGTGTTAGAGCTAAAATTAGCATGTTTAAAGTGATTTTCATGCTTCCAGGGGCTCGGGAAGTTAATTAAATATCATTTGGAGGCATTTAATGTTCGAGCAAAAACGGCTGATTTTCGACAAAAGAGATAACACCCCCCCATTACGTCATGCTTCAGAAATGTGGAAAATGGTCCGTTTTCAAATGTTTTATTTTGAACGTCAGTTCACATTTGTAGGTGGATCATCAGTGTTAGAGCTAAAATTAGCATGTTTAAAGTGATTTTCATGCTTCCAGGGGCCCAAAACACAAGATTTATGGAATGGTTAAAAGTGCATGAAAATGGCCAATTTACTCACTCTGAGTTCTCAAAAAGGGTTTCTTCACCCCGGGAAGTTAATTAAATACCATTTGGAGGCATTTAATGTTCGAGCAAAAACGGCTGATTTTCGACAAAAGAGATAACACCCCCCCATTACGTCATGCTTCAGAAATGTGGAAAATGGTCCGTTTTCAAATGTTTTATTTTTGAACGTCAGTTCACATTTGTAGGTGGATCATCAGTGTTAGAGCTAAAATTAGCATGTTTAAAGTGATTTTCATGCTTCCAGGGGCCCAAAACACAAGATTTATGGAATGGGTAAAAGTGCATGAAAATGGCCAATTTACTCACTCTGAGTTCTCAAAAAGGGTTTCTTCACCCCGGGAAGTGAAATAAATACCATTTGGAGGCATTTAATGTTCGAGCAAAAACGGCTGATTTTCGACAAAAGAGATAACACCCCCCCCATTACGTCATGCTTCAGAAATGTGGAAAATGGTCCGTTTTCAAATGTTTTATTTTTGAACGTCAGTTCACATTTGTAGGTGGATCATCAGTGTTAGAGCTAAAATTAGCATGTTTAAAGTGATTTTCATGCTTCCAGGGGCTCGGGAAGTTAATTAAATACCATTTGGAGGCATTTAATGTTCGAGCAAAAACGGCTGATTTTCGACAAAAGAGATAACACCCCCCCATTACGTCATGCTTCAGAAATGTGGAAAATGGTCCGTTTTCAAATGTTTTATTTTTGAACGTCAGTTCACATTTGTAGGTGGATCATCAGTGTTAGAGCTAAAATTAGCATGTTTAAAGTGATTTTCATGCTTCCAGGGGCTCGGGAAGTGAAATAAATACCATTTGGAGGCATTTAATGTTCGCGCAAAAACGGCTGATTTTCGACAAAAGAGATAACACCCCCCCATTACGTCATGCTTCAGAAATGTGGAAAATGGTCCGTTTTCAAATGTTTTATTTTTGAACGTCAGTTCACATTTGTAGGTGGATCATCAGTGTTAGAGCTAAAATTAGCATGTTTAAAGTGATTTTCATGCTTCCAGGGGCCCAAAACACAAGATTTATGGAATGGTTAAAAGTGCATGAAAATGGCCAATTTACTCACTCTGAGTTCTCAAAAAGGGTTTCTTCACCCCGGGAAGTGAAATAAATACCATTTGGAGGCATTTAATGTTCGAGCAAAAACGGCTGATTTTCGACAAAAGAGATAACACCCCCCCATTACGTCCTGCTTCAGAAATGTGGAAAATGGTCCGTTTTCAAATGTTTTATTTTTGAACGTCAGTTCACATTTGTAGGTGGATCATCAGTGTTAGAGCTAAAATTAGCATGTTTAAAGTGATTTTCATGCTTCCAGGGGCTCGGGAAGTTAATTAAATACAATTTGGAGGCATTTAATGTTCGAGCAAAAACGGCTGATTTTCGACAAAAGAGATAACACCCCCCCATTACGTCATGCTTCAGAAATGTGGAAAATGGTCCGTTTTCAAATGTTTTATTTTTGAACGTCAGTTCACATTTGTAGGTGGATCATCAGTGTTAGAGCTAAAATTAGCATGTTTAAAGTGATTTTCATGCTTCCAGGGGCCCAAAACACAAGATTAATGGAATGGTTAAAAGTGCATGAAAATGGCCAATTTACTCACTCTGAGTTCTCAAAAAGGGTTTCTTCACCCCGGGAAGTGAAATAAATACCATTTGGAGGCATTTAATGTTCGAGCAAAAACGGCTGATTTTCGACAAAAGAGATAACACCCCCCCATTACGTCATGCTTCAGAAATGTGGAAAATGGTCCGTTTTCAAATGTTTTATTTTTGAACGTCAGTTCACATTTGTAGGTGGATCATCAGTGTTAGAGCTAAAATTAGCATGTTTAAAGTGATTTTCATGCTTCCAGGGGCTCGGGAAGTTAATTAAATACCATTTGGAGGCATTTAATGTTCGAGCAAAAACGGCAGATTTTCGACAAAAGAGATAACACCCCCCCATTACGTCATGCTTCAGAAATGTGGAAAATGGTCCGTTTTCAAATGTTTTATTTTTGAACGTCAGTTCACATTTGTAGGTGGATCATCAGTGTTAGAGCTAAAATTAGCATGTTTAAAGTGATTTTCATGCTTCCAGGGGCTCGGGAAGTGAAATAAATACCATTTGGAGGCATTTAATGTTCGCGCAAAAACGGCTGATTTTCGACAAAAGAGATAACACCCCCCCATTACGTCATGCTTCAGAAATGTGGAAAATGGTCCGTTTTCAAATGTTTTATTTTTGAACGTCAGTTCACATTTGTAGGTGGATCATCAGTGTTAGAGCTAAAATTAGCATGTTTAAAGTGATTTTCATGCTTCCAGGGGCCCAAAACACAAGATTAATGGAATGGTTAAAAGTGCATGAAAATGGCCAATTTACTCACTCTGAGTTCTCAAAAAGGGTTTCTTCACCCCGGGAAGTGAAATAAATACCATTTGGAGGCATTTAATGTTCGAGCAAAAACGGCTGATTTTCGACAAAAGAGATAACACCCCCCCATTACGTCATGCTTCAGAAATGTGGAAAATGGTCCGTTTTCAAATGTTTTATTTTCGAACGTCAGTTCACATTTGTAGGTGGATCATCAGTGTTAGAGCTAAAATTAGCATGTTTAAAGTGATGTTCATGCTTCCAGGGGCTCGGGAAGTTAATTAAATACCATTTGGAGGCATTTAATGTTCGAGCAAAAACGGCTGATTTTCGACAAAAGAGATAACACCCCCCCATTACGTCATGCTTCAGAAATGTGGAAAATGGTCCATTTTCAAATGTTTTATTTTTGAACGTCAGTTCACATTTGTAGGTGGATCATCAGTGTTAGAGCTAAAATTAGCATGTTTAAAGTGATTTTCATGCTTCCAGGGGCTCGGGAAGTTAATTAAATACCATTTGGAGGCATTTAATGTTCGAGCAAAAACGGCTGATTTTCGACAAAAGAGATAACACCCCCCCCATTACGTCATGCTTCAGAAATGTGGAAAATGGTCCGTTTTCAAATGTTTTATTTTTGAACGTCAGTTCACATTTGTAGGTGGATCATCAGTGTTAGAGCTAAAATTAGCATGTTTAAAGTGATTTTCATGCTTCCAGGGGCCCAAAACACAAGATTTATGGAATGGTTAAAAGTGCATGAAAATGGCCAATTTACTCACTCTGAGTTCTCAAAAAGGGTTTCTTCACCCCGGGAAGTTAATTAAATACCATTTGGAGGCATTTAATGTTCGAGCAAAAACGGCTGATTTTCGACAAAAGAGATAACACCCCCCCATTACGTCATGCTTCAGAAATGTGGAAAATGGTCCGTTTTCAAATGTTTTATTTTTGAACGTCAGTTCACATTTGTAGGTGGATCATCAGTGTTAGAGCTAAAATTAGCATGTTTAAAGTGATTTTCATGCTTCCAGGGGCTCGGGAAGTGAAATAAATACCATTTGGAGGCATTTAATGTTCGAGCAAAAACGGCTGATTTTCGACAAAAGAGATAACACCCCCCCATTACGTCATGCTTCAGAAATGTGGAAAATGGTCCGTTTTCAAATGTTTTATTTTTGAACGTCAGTTCACATTTGTAGGTGGATCATCAGTGTTAGAGCTAAAATTAGCATGTTTAAAGTGATTTTCATGCTTCCAGGGGCCCAAAACACAAGATTTATGGAATGGTTAAAAGTGCATGAAAATGGCCAATTTACTCACTCTGAGTTCTCAAAAAGGGTTTCTTCACCCCGGGAAGTGAAATAAATACCATTTGGAGGCATTTAATGTTCGAGCAAAAACGGCAGATTTTCGACAAAAGAGATAACACCCCCCCATTACGTCATGCTTCAGAAATGTGGAAAATGGTCCGTTTTCAAATGTTTTATTTTCGAACGTCAGTTCACATTTGTAGGTGGATCATCAGTGTTAGAGCTAAAATTAGCATGTTTAAAGTGATGTTCATGCTTCCAGGGGCTCGGGAAGTTAATTAAATACCATTTGGAGGCATTTAATGTTCGAGCAAAAACGGCTGATTTTCGACAAAAGAGATAACACCCCCCCATTACGTCATGCTTCAGAAATGTGGAAAATGGTCCATTTTCAAATGTTTTATTTTTGAACGTCAGTTCACATTTGTAGGTGGATCATCAGTGTTAGAGCTAAAATTAGCATGTTTAAAGTGATGTTCATGCTTCCAGGGGCTCGGGAAGTTAATTAAATACCATTTGGAGGCATTTAATGTTCGAGCAAAAACGGCTGATTTTCGACAAAAGAGATAACACCCCCCCATTACGTCATGCTTCAGAAATGTGGAAAATGGTCCATTTTCAAATGTTTTATTTTTGAACGTCAGTTCACATTTGTAGGTGGATCATCAGTGTTAGAGCTAAAATTAGCATGTTTAAAGTGATTTTCATGCTTCCAGGGGCCCAAAACACAAGATTTATGGAATGGTTAAAAGTGCATGAAAATGGCCAATTTACTCACTCTGAGTTCTCAAAAAGGGTTTCTTCACCCCGGGAAGTTAATTAAATACCATTTGGAGGCATTTAATGTTCGAGCAAAAACGGCTGATTTTCGACAAAAGAGATAACACCCCCCCATTACGTCATGCTTCAGAAATGTGGAAAATGGTCCGTTTTCAAATGTTTTATTTTTGAACGTCAGTTCACATTTGTAGGTGGATCATCAGTGTTAGAGCTAAAATTAGCATGTTTAAAGTGATTTTCATGCTTCCAGGGGCTCGGGAAGTGAAATAAATACCATTTGGAGGCATTTAATGTTCGAGCAAAAACGGCTGATTTTCGACAAAAGAGATAACACCCCCCCATTACGTCATGCTTCAGAAATGTGGAAAATGGTCCGTTTTCAAATGTTTTATTTTTGAACGTCAGTTCACATTTGTAGGTGGATCATCAGTGTTAGAGCTAAAATTAGCATGTTTAAAGTGATTTTCATGCTTCCAGGGGCCCAAAACACAAGATTTATGGAATGGGTAAAAGTGCATGAAAATGGCCAATTTACTCACTCTGAGTTCTCAAAAAGGGTTTCTTCACCCCGGGAAGTGAAATAAATACCATTTGGAGGCATTTAATGTTCGAGCAAAAACGGCTGATTTTCGACAAAAGAGATAACACCCCCCCCCATTACGTCATGCTTCAGAAATGTGGAAAATGGTCCATTTTCAAATGTTTTATTTTTGAACGTCAGTTCACATTTGTAGGTGGATCATCAGTGTTAGAGCTAAAATTAGCATGTTTAAAGTGATTTTCATGCTTCCAGGGGCTCGGGAAGTTAATTAAATACCATTTGGAGGCATTTAATGTTCGAGCAAAAACGGCTGATTTTCGACAAAAGAGATAACACCCCCCCATTACGTCATGCTTCAGAAATGTGGAAAATGGTCCGTTTTCAAATGTTTTATTTTTGAACGTCAGTTCACATTTGTAGGTGGATCATCAGTGTTAGAGCTAAAATTAGCATGTTTAAAGTGATTTTCATGCTTCCAGGGGCTCGGGAAGTTAATTAAATACCATTTGGAGGCATTTAATGTTCGAGCAAAAACGGCTGATTTTCGACAAAAGAGATAACACCCCCCCATTACGTCATGCTTCAGAAATGTGGAAAATGGTCCGTTTTGAAATGTTTTATTTTTGAACGTCAGTTCACATTTGTAGGTGGATCATCAGTGTTAGAGCTAAAATTAGCATGTTTAAAGTGATTTTCATGCTTCCAGGGGCTCGGGAAGTTAATTAAATATCATTTGGAGGCATTTAATGTTCGAGCAAAAACGGCTGATTTTCGACAAAAGAGATAACACCCCCCCCATTACGTCATGCTTCAGAAATGTGGAAAATGGTCCGTTTTCAAATGTTTTATTTTTGAACGTCAGTTCACATTTGTAGGTGGATCATCAGTGTTAGAGCTAAAATTAGCATGTTTAAAGTGATTTTCATGCTTCCAGGGGCCCAAAACACAAGATTTATGGAATGGTTAAAAGTGCATGAAAATGGCCAATTTACTCACTCTGAGTTCTCAAAAAGGGTTTCTTCACCCCGGGAAGTTAATTAAATACCATTTGGAGGCATTTAATGTTCGAGCAAAAACGGCTGATTTTCGACAAAAGAGATAACACCCCCCCATTACGTCATGCTTCAGAAATGTGGAAAATGGTCTGTTTTCAAATGTTTTATTTTTGAACGTCAGTTCACATTTGTAGGTGGATCATCAGTGTTAGAGCTAAAATTAGCATGTTTAAAGTGATTTTCATGCTTCCAGGGGCCCAAAACACAAGATTTATGGAATGGGTAAAAGTGCATGAAAATGGCCAATTTACTCACTCTGAGTTCTCAAAAAGGGTTTCTTCACCCCGGGAAGTGAAATAAATACCATTTGGAGGCATTTAATGTTCGAGCAAAAACGGCTGATTTTCGACAAAAGAGATAACACCCCCCCCCCATTACGTCATGCTTCAGAAATGTGGAAAATGGTCCGTTTTCAAATGTTTTATTTTTGAACGTCAGTTCACATTTGTAGGTGGATCATCAGTGTTAGAGCTAAAATTAGCATGTTTAAAGTGATTTTCATGCTTCCAGGGGCTCGGGAAGTTAATTAAATACCATTTGGAGGCATTTAATGTTCGAGCAAAAACGGCTGATTTTCGACAAAAGAGATAACACCCCCCCATTACGTCATGCTTCAGAAATGTGGAAAATGGTCCGTTTTCAAATGTTTTATTTTTGAACGTCAGTTCACATTTGTAGGTGGATCATCAGTGTTAGAGCTAAAATTAGCATGTTTAAAGTGATTTTCATGCTTCCAGGGGCTCGGGAAGTGAAATAAATACCATTTGGAGGCATTTAATGTTCGCGCAAAAACGGCTGATTTTCGACAAAAGAGATAACACCCCCCCATTACGTCATGCTTCAGAAATGTGGAAAATGGTCCGTTTTCAAATGTTTTATTTTTGAACGTCAGTTCACATTTGTAGGTGGATCATCAGTGTTAGAGCTAAAATTAGCATGTTTAAAGTGATTTTCATGCTTCCAGGGGCCCAAAACACAAGATTTATGGAATGGTTAAAAGTGCATGAAAATGGCCAATTTACTCACTCTGAGTTCTCAAAAAGGGTTTCTTCACCCCGGGAAGTGAAATAAATACCATTTGGAGGCATTTAATGTTCGAGCAAAAACGGCTGATTTTCGACAAAAGAGATAACACCCCCCCATTACGTCCTGCTTCAGAAATGTGGAAAATGGTCCGTTTTCAAATGTTTTATTTTTGAACGTCAGATCACATTTGTAGGTGGATCATCAGTGTTAGAGCTAAAATTAGCATGTTTAAAGTGATTTTCATGCTTCCAGGGGCTCGGGAAGTTAATTAAATACAATTTGGAGGCATTTAATGTTCGAGCAAAAACGGCTGATTTTCGACAAAAGAGATAACACCCCCCCATTACGTCATGCTTCAGAAATGTGGAAAATGGTCCGTTTTCAAATGTTTTATTTTTGAACGTCAGTTCACATTTGTAGGTGGATCATCAGTGTTAGAGCTAAAATTAGCATGTTTAAAGTGATTTTCATGCTTCCAGGGGCCCAAAACACAAGATTAATGGAATGGTTAAAAGTGCATGAAAATGGCCAATTTACTCACTCTGAGTTCTCAAAAAGGGTTTCTTCACCCCGGGAAGTGAAATAAATACCATTTGGAGGCATTTAATGTTCGAGCAAAAACGGCTGATTTTCGACAAAAGAGATAACACCCCCCCATTACGTCATGCTTCAGAAATGTGGAAAATGGTCCGTTTTCAAATGTTTTATTTTTGAACGTCAGTTCACATTTGTAGGTGGATCATCAGTGTTAGAGCTAAAATTAGCATGTTTAAAGTGATTTTCATGCTTCCAGGGGCTCGGGAAGTTAATTAAATACCATTTGGAGGCATTTAATGTTCGAGCAAAAACGGCAGATTTTCGACAAAAGAGATAACACCCCCCCATTACGTCATGCTTCAGAAATGTGGAAAATGGTCCGTTTTCAAATGTTTTATTTTTGAACGTCAGTTCACATTTGTAGGTGGATCATCAGTGTTAGAGCTAAAATTAGCATGTTTAAAGTGATTTTCATGCTTCCAGGGGCTCGGGAAGTGAAATAAATACCATTTGGAGGCATTTAATGTTCGCGCAAAAACGGCTGATTTTCGACAAAAGAGATAACACCCCCCCATTACGTCATGCTTCAGAAATGTGGAAAATGGTCCGTTTTCAAATGTTTTATTTTTGAACGTCAGTTCACATTTGTAGGTGGATCATCAGTGTTAGAGCTAAAATTAGCATGTTTAAAGTGATTTTCATGCTTCCAGGGGCCCAAAACACAAGATTTATGGAATGGTTAAAAGTGCATGAAAATGGCCAATTTACTCACTCTGAGTTCTCAAAAAGGGTTTCTTCACCCCGGGAAGTGAAATAAATACCATTTGGAGGCATTTAATGTTCGAGCAAAAACGGCTGATTTTCGACAAAAGAGATAACACCCCCCCATTACGTCATGCTTCAGAAATGTGGAAAATGGTCCGTTTTCAAATGTTTTATTTTCGAACGTCAGTTCACATTTGTAGGTGGATCATCAGTGTTAGAGCTAAAATTAGCATGTTTAAAGTGATGTTCATGCTTCCAGGGGCTCGGGAAGTTAATTAAATACCATTTGGAGGCATTTAATGTTCGAGCAAAAACGGCTGATTTTCGACAAAAGAGATAACACCCCCCCATTACGTCATGCTTCAGAAATGTGGAAAATGGTCCATTTTCAAATGTTTTATTTTTGAACGTCAGTTCACATTTGTAGGTGGATCATCAGTGTTAGAGCTAAAATTAGCATGTTTAAAGTGATTTTCATGCTTCCAGGGGCCCAAAACACAAGATTTATGGAATGGTTAAAAGTGCATGAAAATGGCCAATTTACTCACTCTGAGTTCTCAAAAAGGGTTTCTTCACCCCGGGAAGTGAAATAAATACCATTTGGAGGCATTTAATGTTCGAGCAAAAACGGCTGATTTTCGACAAAAGAGATAACACCCCCCCATTACGTCATGCTTCAGAAATGTGGAAAATGGTCCGTTTTCAAATGTTTTATTTTCGAACGTCAGTTCACATTTGTAGGTGGATCATCAGTGTTAGAGCTAAAATTAGCATGTTTAAAGTGATGTTCATGCTTCCAGGGGCTCGGGAAGTTAATTAAATACCATTTGGAGGCATTTAATGTTCGAGCAAAAACGGCTGATTTTCGACAAAAGAGATAACACCCCCCCATTACGTCATGCTTCAGAAATGTGGAAAATGGTCCATTTTCAAATGTTTTATTTTTGAACGTCAGTTCACATTTGTAGGTGGATCATCAGTGTTAGAGCTAAAATTAGCATGTTTAAAGTGATTTTCATGCTTCCAGGGGCTCGGGAAGTTAATTAAATACCATTTGGAGGCATTTAATGTTCGAGCAAAAACGGCTGATTTTCGACAAAAGAGATAACACCCCCCCCATTACGTCATGCTTCAGAAATGTGGAAAATGGTCCGTTTTCAAATGTTTTATTTTTGAACGTCAGTTCACATTTGTAGGTGGATCATCAGTGTTAGAGCTAAAATTAGCATGTTTAAAGTGATTTTCATGCTTCCAGGGGCCCAAAACACAAGATTTATGGAATGGTTAAAAGTGCATGAAAATGGCCAATTTACTCACTCTGAGTTCTCAAAAAGGGTTTCTTCACCCCGGGAAGTTAATTAAATACCATTTGGAGGCATTTAATGTTCGAGCAAAAACGGCTGATTTTCGACAAAAGAGATAACACCCCCCCATTACGTCATGCTTCAGAAATGTGGAAAATGGTCCGTTTTCAAATGTTTTATTTTTGAACGTCAGTTCACATTTGTAGGTGGATCATCAGTGTTAGAGCTAAAATTAGCATGTTTAAAGTGATTTTCATGCTTCCAGGGGCTCGGGAAGTGAAATAAATACCATTTGGAGGCATTTAATGTTCGAGCAAAAACGGCTGATTTTCGACAAAAGAGATAACACCCCCCCATTACGTCATGCTTCAGAAATGTGGAAAATGGTCCGTTTTCAAATGTTTTATTTTTGAACGTCAGTTCACATTTGTAGGTGGATCATCAGTGTTAGAGCTAAAATTAGCATGTTTAAAGTGATTTTCATGCTTCCAGGGGCCCAAAACACAAGATTTATGGAATGGTTAAAAGTGCATGAAAATGGCCAATTTACTCACTCTGAGTTCTCAAAAAGGGTTTCTTCACCCCGGGAAGTGAAATAAATACCATTTGGAGGCATTTAATGTTCGAGCAAAAACGGCAGATTTTCGACAAAAGAGATAACACCCCCCCATTACGTCATGCTTCAGAAATGTGGAAAATGGTCCGTTTTCAAATGTTTTATTTTCGAACGTCAGTTCACATTTGTAGGTGGATCATCAGTGTTAGAGCTAAAATTAGCATGTTTAAAGTGATGTTCATGCTTCCAGGGGCTCGGGAAGTTAATTAAATACCATTTGGAGGCATTTAATGTTCGAGCAAAAACGGCTGATTTTCGACAAAAGAGATAACACCCCCCCATTACGTCATGCTTCAGAAATGTGGAAAATGGTCCATTTTCAAATGTTTTATTTTTGAACGTCAGTTCACATTTGTAGGTGGATCATCAGTGTTAGAGCTAAAATTAGCATGTTTAAAGTGATGTTCATGCTTCCAGGGGCTCGGGAAGTTAATTAAATACCATTTGGAGGCATTTAATGTTCGAGCAAAAACGGCTGATTTTCGACAAAAGAGATAACACCCCCCCATTACGTCATGCTTCAGAAATGTGGAAAATGGTCCATTTTCAAATGTTTTATTTTTGAACGTCAGTTCACATTTGTAGGTGGATCATCAGTGTTAGAGCTAAAATTAGCATGTTTAAAGTGATTTTCATGCTTCCAGGGGCCCAAAACACAAGATTTATGGAATGGTTAAAAGTGCATGAAAATGGCCAATTTACTCACTCTGAGTTCTCAAAAAGGGTTTCTTCACCCCGGGAAGTTAATTAAATACCATTTGGAGGCATTTAATGTTCGAGCAAAAACGGCTGATTTTCGACAAAAGAGATAACACCCCCCCATTACGTCATGCTTCAGAAATGTGGAAAATGGTCCGTTTTCAAATGTTTTATTTTTGAACGTCAGTTCACATTTGTAGGTGGATCATCAGTGTTAGAGCTAAAATTAGCATGTTTAAAGTGATTTTCATGCTTCCAGGGGCTCGGGAAGTGAAATAAATACCATTTGGAGGCATTTAATGTTCGAGCAAAAACGGCTGATTTTCGACAAAAGAGATAACACCCCCCCATTACGTCATGCTTCAGAAATGTGGAAAATGGTCCGTTTTCAAATGTTTTATTTTTGAACGTCAGTTCACATTTGTAGGTGGATCATCAGTGTTAGAGCTAAAATTAGCATGTTTAAAGTGATTTTCATGCTTCCAGGGGCCCAAAACACAAGATTTATGGAATGGGTAAAAGTGCATGAAAATGGCCAATTTACTCACTCTGAGTTCTCAAAAAGGGTTTCTTCACCCCGGGAAGTGAAATAAATACCATTTGGAGGCATTTAATGTTCGAGCAAAAACGGCTGATTTTCGACAAAAGAGATAACACCCCCCCCATTACGTCATGCTTCAGAAATGTGGAAAATGGTCCGTTTTCAAATGTTTTATTTTTGAACGTCAGTTCACATTTGTAGGTGGATCATCAGTGTTAGAGCTAAAATTAGCATGTTTAAAGTGATTTTCATGCTTCCAGGGGCTCGGGAAGTTAATTAAATACCATTTGGAGGCATTTAATGTTCGAGCAAAAACGGCTGATTTTCGACAAAAGAGATAACACCCCCCCATTACGTCATGCTTCAGAAATGTGGAAAATGGTCCGTTTTCAAATGTTTTATTTTTGAACGTCAGTTCACATTTGTAGGTGGATCATCAGTGTTAGAGCTAAAATTAGCATGTTTAAAGTGATTTTCATGCTTCCAGGGGCTCGGGAAGTTAATTAAATACCATTTGGAGGCATTTAATGTTCGAGCAAAAACGGCTGATTTTCGACAAAAGAGATAACACCCCCCCATTACGTCATGCTTCAGAAATGTGGAAAATGGTCCGTTTTGAAATGTTTTATTTTTGAACGTCAGTTCACATTTGTAGGTGGATCATCAGTGTTAGAGCTAAAATTAGCATGTTTAAAGTGATTTTCATGCTTCCAGGGGCTCGGGAAGTTAATTAAATATCATTTGGAGGCATTTAATGTTCGAGCAAAAACGGCTGATTTTCGACAAAAGAGATAACACCCCCCCCATTACGTCATGCTTCAGAAATGTGGAAAATGGTCCGTTTTCAAATGTTTTATTTTTGAACGTCAGTTCACATTTGTAGGTGGATCATCAGTGTTAGAGCTAAAATTAGCATGTTTAAAGTGATTTTCATGCTTCCAGGGGCCCAAAACACAAGATTTATGGAATGGTTAAAAGTGCATGAAAATGGCCAATTTACTCACTCTGAGTTCTCAAAAAGGGTTTCTTCACCCCGGGAAGTTAATTAAATACCATTTGGAGGCATTTAATGTTCGAGCAAAAACGGCTGATTTTCGACAAAAGAGATAACACCCCCCCATTACGTCATGCTTCAGAAATGTGGAAAATGGTCCGTTTTCAAATGTTTTATTTTTGAACGTCAGTTCACATTTGTAGGTGGATCATCAGTGTTAGAGCTAAAATTAGCATGTTTAAAGTGATTTTCATGCTTCCAGGGGCTCGGGAAGTGAAATAAATACCATTTGGAGGCATTTAATGTTCGAGCAAAAACGGCTGATTTTCGACAAAAGAGATAACACCCCCCCATTACGTCATGCTTCAGAAATGTGGAAAATGGTCCGTTTTCAAATGTTTTATTTTTGAACGTCAGTTCACATTTGTAGGTGGATCATCAGTGTTAGAGCTAAAATTAGCATGTTTAAAGTGATTTTCATGCTTCCAGGGGCCCAAAACACAAGATTTATGGAATGGGTAAAAGTGCATGAAAATGGCCAATTTACTCACTCTGAGTTCTCAAAAAGGGTTTCTTCACCCCGGGAAGTGAAATAAATACCATTTGGAGGCATTTAATGTTCGAGCAAAAACGGCTGATTTTCGACAAAAGAGATAACACCCCCCCATTACGTCATGCTTCAGAAATGTGGAAAATGGTCCGTTTTCAAATGTTTTATTTTCGAACGTCAGTTCACATTTGTAGGTGGATCATCAGTGTTAGAGCTAAAATTAGCATGTTTAAAGTGATGTTCATGCTTCCAGGGGCTCGGGAAGTTAATTAAATACCATTTGGAGGCATTTAATGTTCGAGCAAAAACGGCTGATTTTCGACAAAAGAGATAACACCCCCCCATTACGTCATGCTTCAGAAATGTGGAAAATGGTCCATTTTCAAATGTTT
This sequence comes from Lissotriton vulgaris, assembly GCF_964263255.1. Classification (NCBI taxonomy): domain Eukaryota; kingdom Metazoa; phylum Chordata; class Amphibia; order Caudata; family Salamandridae; genus Lissotriton; species Lissotriton vulgaris. The sequence continues at coordinate 195,975 of NW_028253626.1, read as the reverse complement.
TATTTTTGAACGTCAGTTCACATTTGTAGGTGGATCATCAGTGTTAGAGCTAAAATTAGCATGTTTAAAGTGATTTTCATGCTTCCAGGGGCCCAAAACACAAGATTTATGGAATGGTTAAAAGTGCATGAAAATGGCCAATTTACTCACTCTGAGTTCTCAAAAAGGGTTTCTTCACCCCGGGAAGTGAAATAAATACCATTTGGAGGCATTTAATGTTCGAGCAAAAACGGCTGATTTTCGACAAAAGAGATAACACCCCCCCATTACGTCATGCTTCAGAAATGTGGAAAATGGTCCGTTTTCAAATGTTTTATTTTCGAACGTCAGTTCACATTTGTAGGTGGATCATCAGTGTTAGAGCTAAAATTAGCATGTTTAAAGTGATGTTCATGCTTCCAGGGGCTCGGGAAGTTAATTAAATACCATTTGGAGGCATTTAATGTTCGAGCAAAAACGGCTGATTTTCGACAAAAGAGATAACACCCCCCCATTACGTCATGCTTCAGAAATGTGGAAAATGGTCCATTTTCAAATGTTTTATTTTTGAACGTCAGTTCACATTTGTAGGTGGATCATCAGTGTTAGAGCTAAAATTAGCATGTTTAAAGTGATTTTCATGCTTCCAGGGGCTCGGGAAGTTAATTAAATACCATTTGGAGGCATTTAATGTTCGAGCAAAAACGGCTGGTTTTCGACAAAAGAGATAACACCCCCCCCATTACGTCATGCTTCAGAAATGTGGAAAATGGTCCGTTTTCAAATGTTTTATTTTTGAACGTCAGTTCACATTTGTAGGTGGATCATCAGTGTAAGAGCTAAAATTAGCATGTTTAAAGTGATTTTCATGCTTCCAGGGGCCCAAAACACAAGATTTATGGAATGGTTAAAAGTGCATGAAAATGGCCAATTTACTCACTCTGAGTTCTCAAAAAGGGTTTCTTCACCCCGGGAAGTGAAATAAATACCATTTGGAGGCATTTAATGTTCGAGCAAAAACGGCAGATTTTCGACAAAAGAGATAACACCCCCCCATTACGTCATGCTTCAGAAATGTGGAAAATGGTCCGTTTTCAAATGTTTTATTTTCGAACGTCAGTTCACATTTGTAGGTGGATCATCAGTGTTAGAGCTAAAATTTGCATGTTTAAAGTGATGTTCATGCTTCCAGGGGCTCGGGAAGTTAATTAAATACCATTTGGAGGCATTTAATGTTCGAGCAAAAACGGCTGATTTTCGACAAAAGAGATAACACCCCCCCATTACGTCATGCTTCAGAAATGTGGAAAATGGTCCATTTTCAAATGTTTTATTTTTGAACGTCAGTTCACATTTGTAGGTGGATCATCAGTGTTAGAGCTAAAATTAGCATGTTTAAAGTGATGTTCATGCTTCCAGGGGCTCGGGAAGTTAATTAAATACCATTTGGAGGCATTTAATGTTCGAGCAAAAACGGCTGATTTTCGACAAAAGAGATAACACCCCCCCATTACGTCATGCTTCAGAAATGTGGAAAATGGTCCATTTTCAAATGTTTTATTTTTGAACGTCAGTTCACATTTGTAGGTGGATCATCAGTGTTAGAGCTAAAATTAGCATGTTTAAAGTGATTTTCATGCTTCCAGGGGCCCAAAACACAAGATTTATGGAATGGTTAAAAGTGCATGAAAATGGCCAATTTACTCACTCTGAGTTCTCAAAAAGGGTTTCTTCACCCCGGGAAGTTAATTAAATACCATTTGGAGGCATTTAATGTTCGAGCAAAAACGGCTGATTTTCGACAAAAGAGATAACACCCCCCCATTACGTCATGCTTCAGAAATGTGGAAAATGGTCCGTTTTCAAATGTTTTATTTTTGAACGTCAGTTCACATTTGTAGGTGGATCATCAGTGTTAGAGCTAAAATTAGCATGTTTAAAGTGATTTTCATGCTTCCAGGGGCTCGGGAAGTGAAATAAATACCATTTGGAGGCATTTAATGTTCGAGCAAAAACGGCTGATTTTCGACAAAAGAGATAACACCCCCCCATTACGTCATGCTTCAGAAATGTGGAAAATGGTCCGTTTTCAAATGTTTTATTTTTGAACGTCAGTTCACATTTGTAGGTGGATCATCAGTGTTAGAGCTAAAATTAGCATGTTTAAAGTGATTTTCATGCTTCCAGGGGCCCAAAACACAAGATTTATGGAATGGGTAAAAGTGCATGAAAATGGCCAATTTACTCACTCTGAGTTCTCAAAAAGGGTTTCTTCACCCCGGGAAGTGAAATAAATACCATTTGGAGGCATTTAATGTTCGAGCAAAAACGGCTGATTTTCGACAAAAGAGATAACACCCCCCCCATTACGTCATGCTTCAGAAATGTGGAAAATGGTCCGTTTTCAAATGTTTTATTTTTGAACGTCAGTTCACATTTGTAGGTGGATCATCAGTGTTAGAGCTAAAATTAGCATGTTTAAAGTGATTTTCATGCTTCCAGGGGCTCGGGAAGTTAATTAAATACCATTTGGAGGCATTTAATGTTCGAGCAAAAACGGCTGATTTTCGACAAAAGAGATAACACCCCCCCATTACGTCATGCTTCAGAAATGTGGAAAATGGTCCGTTTTCAAATGTTTTATTTTTGAACGTCAGTTCACATTTGTAGGTGGATCATCAGTGTTAGAGCTAAAATTAGCATGTTTAAAGTGATTTTCATGCTTCCAGGGGCTCGGGAAGTTAATTAAATACCATTTGGAGGCATTTAATGTTCGAGCAAAACGGCTGATTTTCAACAAAAGAGATAACACCCCCCCATTACGTCATGCTTCAGAAATGTGGAAAATGGTCCGTTTTCAAATGTTTTATTTTTGAACGTCAGTTCACATTTGTAGGTGGACCATCAGTGTTAGAGCTAAAATTAGCATGTTTAAAGTGATTTTCATGCTTCCAGGGGCCCAAAACACAAGATTTATGGAATGGTTAAAAGTGCATGAAAATGGCCAATTTACTCACTCTGAGTTCTCAAAAAGGGTTTCTTCACCCCGGGAAGTTAATTAAATACCATTTGGAGGCATTTAATGTTCGAGCAAAAACGGCTGATTTTCGACAAAAGAGATAACACCCCCCCATTACGTCATGCTTCAGAAATGTGGAAAATGGTCCGTTTTCAAATGTTTTATTTTTGAACGTCAGTTCACATTTGTAGGTGGATCATCAGTGTTAGAGCTAAAATTAGCATGTTTAAAGTGATTTTCATGCTTCCAGGGGCTCGGGAAGTGAAATAAATACCATTTGGAGGCATTTAATGTTCGAGCAAAAACGGCTGATTTTCGACAAAAGAGATAACACCCCCCATTACGTCATGCTTCAGAAATGTGGAAAATGGTCCGTTTTCAAATGTTTTATTTTTGAACGTCAGTTCACATTTGTAGGTGGATCATCAGTGTTAGAGCTAAAATTAGCATGTTTAAAGTGATTTTCATGCTTCCAGGGGCCCAAAACACAAGATTTATGGAATGGTTAAAAGTGCATGAAAATGGCCAATTTACTCACTCTGAGTTCTCAAAAAGGGTTTCTTCACCCCGGGAAGTGAAATAAATACCATTTGGAGGCATTTAATGTTCGAGCAAAAACGGCTGATTTTCGACAAAAGAGATAACACCCCCCCATTACGTCATGCTTCAGAAATGTGGAAAATGGTCCGTTTTCAAATGTTTTATTTTCGAACGTCAGTTCACATTTGTAGGTGGATCATCAGTGTTAGAGCTAAAATTAGCATGTTTAAAGTGATGTTCATGCTTCCAGGGGCTCAGGAAGTTAATTAAATACCATTTGGAGGCATTTAATGTTCGAGCAAAAACGGCTGATTTTCGACAAAAGAGATAACACCCCCCCATTACGTCATGCTTCAGAAATGTGGAAAATGGTCCATTTTCAAATGTTTTATTTTTGAACGTCAGTTCACATTTGTAGGTGGATCATCAGTGTTAGAGCTAAAATTAGCATGTTTAAAGTGATTTTCATGCTTCCAGGGGCCCAAAACACAAGATTTATGGAATGGTTAAAAGTGCATGAAAATGGCCAATTTACTCACTCTGAGTTCTCAAAAAGGGTTTCTTCACCCCGGGAAGTGAAATAAATACCATTTGGAGGCATTTAATGTTCGAGCAAAAACGGCTGATTTTCGACAAAAGAGATAACACCCCCCCATTACGTCATGCTTCAGAAATGTGGAAAATGGTCCGTTTTCAAATGTTTTATTTTCGAACGTCAGTTCACATTTGTAGGTGGATCATCAGTGTTAGAGCTAAAATTAGCATGTTTAAAGTGATGTTCATGCTTCCAGGGGCTCGGGAAGTTAATTAAATACCATTTGGAGGCATTTAATGTTCGAGCAAAAACGGCTGATTTTCGACAAAAGAGATAACACCCCCCCATTACGTCATGCTTCAGAAATGTGGAAAATGGTCCATTTTCAAATGTTTTATTTTTGAACGTCAGTTCACATTTGTAGGTGGATCATCAGTGTTAGAGCTAAAATTAGCATGTTTAAAGTGATTTTCATGCTTCCAGGGGCTCGGGAAGTTAATTAAATACCATTTGGAGGCATTTAATGTTCGAGCAAAAACGGCTGATTTTCGACAAAAGAGATAACACCCCCCCCATTACGTCATGCTTCAGAAATGTGGAAAATGGTCCGTTTTCAAATGTTTTATTTTTGAACGTCAGTTCACATTTGTAGGTGGATCATCAGTGTTAGAGCTAAAATTAGCATGTTTAAAGTGATTTTCATGCTTCCAGGGGCCCAAAACACAAGATTTATGGAATGGTTAAAAGTGCATGAAAATGGCCAATTTACTCACTCTGAGTTCTCAAAAAGGGTTTCTTCACCCCGGGAAGTTAATTAAATACCATTTGGAGGCATTTAATGTTCGAGCAAAAACGGCTGATTTTCGACAAAAGAGATAACACCCCCCCCATTACGTCATGCTTCAGAAATGTGGAAAATGGTCCGTTTTCAAATGTTTTATTTTTGAACGTCAGTTCACATTTGTAGGTGGATCATCAGTGTTAGAGCTAAAATTAGCATGTTTAAAGTGATTTTCATGCTTCCAGGGGCTCGGGAAGTGAAATAAATACCATTTGGAGGCATTTAATGTTCGAGCAAAAACGGCTGATTTTCGACAAAAGAGATAACACCCCCCCATTACGTCATGCTTCAGAAATGTGGAAAATGGTCCGTTTTCAAATGTTTTATTTTTGAACGTCAGTTCACATTTGTAGGTGGATCATCAGTGTTAGAGCTAAAATTAGCATGTTTAAAGTGATTTTCATGCTTCCAGGGGCCCAAAACACAAGATTTATGGAATGGTTAAAAGTGCATGAAAATGGCCAATTTACTCACTCTGAGTTCTCAAAAAGGGTTTCTTCACCCCGGGAAGTGAAATAAATACCATTTGGAGGCATTTAATGTTCGAGCAAAAACGGCAGATTTTCGACAAAAGAGATAACACCCCCCCATTACGTCATGCTTCAGAAATGTGGAAAATGGTCCGTTTTCAAATGTTTTATTTTCGAACGTCAGTTCACATTTGTAGGTGGATCATCAGTGTTAGAGCTAAAATTAGCATGTTTAAAGTGATGTTCATGCTTCCAGGGGCTCGGGAAGTTAATTAAATACCATTTGGAGGCATTTAATGTTCGAGCAAAAACGGCTGATTTTCGACAAAAGAGATAACACCCCCCCATTACGTCATGCTTCAGAAATGTGGAAAATGGTCCATTTTCAAATGTTTTATTTTTGAACGTCAGTTCACATTTGTAGGTGGATCATCAGTGTTAGAGCTAAAATTAGCATGTTTAAAGTGATTTTCATGCTTCCAGGGGCCCAAAACACAAGATTTATGGAATGGTTAAAAGTGCATGAAAATGGCCAATTTACTCACTCTGAGTTCTCAAAAAGGGTTTCTTCACCCCGGGAAGTTAATTAAATACCATTTGGAGGCATTTAATGTTCGAGCAAAAACGGCTGATTTTCGACAAAAGAGATAACACCCCCCCATTACGTCATGCTTCAGAAATGTGGAAAATGGTCCGTTTTCAAATGTTTTATTTTTGAACGTCAGTTCACATTTGTAGGTGGATCATCAGTGTTAGAGCTAAAATTAGCATGTTTAAAGTGATTTTCATGCTTCCAGGGGCTCGGGAAGTGAAATAAATACCATTTGGAGGCATTTAATGTTCGAGCAAAAACGGCTGATTTTCGACAAAAGAGATAACACCCCCCCATTACGTCATGCTTCAGAAATGTGGAAAATGGTCCGTTTTCAAATGTTTTATTTTTGAACGTCAGTTCACATTTGTAGGTGGATCATCAGTGTTAGAGCTAAAATTAGCATGTTTAAAGTGATTTTCATGCTTCCAGGGGCCCAAAACACAAGATTTATGGAATGGGTAAAAGTGCATGAAAATGGCCAATTTACTCACTCTGAGTTCTCAAAAAGGGTTTCTTCACCCCGGGAAGTGAAATAAATACCATTTGGAGGCATTTAATGTTCGAGCAAAAACGGCTGATTTTCGACAAAAGAGATAACACCCCCCCCCCCCATTACGTCATGCTTCAGAAATGTGGAAAATGGTCCGTTTTCAAATGTTTTATTTTTGAACGTCAGTTCACATTTGTAGGTGGATCATCAGTGTTAGAGCTAAAATTAGCATGTTTAAAGTGATTTTCATGCTTCCAGGGGCTCGGGAAGTTAATTAAATACCATTTGGAGGCATTTAATGTTCGAGCAAAAACGGCTGATTTTCGACAAAAGAGATAACACCCCCCCATTACGTCATGCTTCAGAAATGTGGAAAATGGTCCGTTTTCAAATGTTTTATTTTTGAACGTCAGTTCACATTTGTAGGTGGATCATCAGTGTTAGAGCTAAAATTAGCATGTTTAAAGTGATTTTCATGCTTCCAGGGGCTCGGGAAGTTAATTAAATACCATTTGGAGGCATTTAATGTTCGAGCAAAAACGGCTGATTTTCGACAAAAGAGATAACACCCCCCCATTACGTCATGCTTCAGAAATGTGGAAAATGGTCCGTTTTGAAATGTTTTATTTTTGAACGTCAGTTCACATTTGTAGGTGGATCATCAGTGTTAGAGCTAAAATTAGCATGTTTAAAGTGATTTTCATGCTTCCAGGGGCTCGGGAAGTTAATTAAATATCATTTGGAGGCATTTAATGTTCGAGCAAAAACGGCTGATTTTCGACAAAAGAGATAACACCCCCCCATTACGTCATGCTTCAGAAATGTGGAAAATGGTCCGTTTTCAAATGTTTTATTTTTGAACGTCAGTTCACATTTGTAGGTGGATCATCAGTGTTAGAGCTAAAATTAGCATGTTTAAAGTGATTTTCATGCTTCCAGGGGCCCAAAACACAAGATTTATGGAATGGTTAAAAGTGCATGAAAATGGCCAATTTACTCACTCTGAGTTCTCAAAAAGGGTTTCTTCACCCCGGGAAGTTAATTAAATACCATTTGGAGGCATTTAATGTTCGAGCAAAAACGGCTGATTTTCGACAAAAGAGATAACACCCCCCCCATTACGTCATGCTTCAGAAATGTGGAAAATGGTCCGTTTTCAAATGTTTTATTTTTGAACGTCAGTTCACATTTGAAGGTGGATCATCAGTGTTAGAGCTAAAATTAGCATGTTTAAAGTGATTTTCATGCTTCCAGGGGCTCGGGAAGTGAAATAAATACCATTTGGAGGCATTTAATGTTCGAGCAAAAACGGCTGATTTTCGACAAAAGAGATAACACCCCCCCATTACGTCATGCTTCAGAAATGTGGAAAATGGTCCGTTTTCAAATGTTTTATTTTTGAACGTCAGTTCACATTTGTAGGTGGATCATCAGTGTTAGAGCTAAAATTAGCATGTTTAAAGTGATTTTCATGCTTCCAGGGGCCCAAAACACAAGATTTATGGAATGGGTAAAAGTGCATGAAAATGGCCAATTTACTCACTCTGAGTTCTCAAAAAGGGTTTCTTCACCCCGGGAAGTGAAATAAATACCATTTGGAGGCATTTAATGTTCGAGCAAAAACGGCTGATTTTCGACAAAAGAGATAACACCCCCCCATTACGTCATGCTTCAGAAATGTGGAAAATGGTCCGTTTTCAAATGTTTTATTTTCGAACGTCAGTTCACATTTGTAGGTGGATCATCAGTGTTAGAGCTAAAATTAGCATGTTTAAAGTGATGTTCATGCTTCCAGGGGCTCGGGAAGTTAATTAAATACCATTTGGAGGCATTTAATGTTCGAGCAAAAACGGCTGATTTTCGACAAAAGAGATAACACCCCCCCATTACGTCATGCTTCAGAAATGTGGAAAATGGTCCATTTTCAAATGTTTTATTTTTGAACGTCAGTTCACATTTGTAGGTGGATCATCAGTGTTAGAGCTAAAATTAGCATGTTTAAAGTGATTTTCATGCTTCCAGGGGCCCAAAACACAAGATTTATGGAATGGTTAAAAGTGCATGAAAATGGCCAATTTACTCACTCTGAGTTCTCAAAAAGGGTTTCTTCACCCCGGGAAGTGAAATAAATACCATTTGGAGGCATTTAATGTTCGAGCAAAAACGGCTGATTTTCGACAAAAGAGATAACACCCCCCCATTACGTCATGCTTCAGAAATGTGGAAAATGGTCCGTTTTCAAATGTTTTATTTTCGAACGTCAGTTCACATTTGTAGGTGGATCATCAGTGTTAGAGCTAAAATTAGCATGTTTAAAGTGATGTTCATGCTTCCAGGGGCTCGGGAAGTTAATTAAATACCATTTGGAGGCATTTAATGTTCGAGCAAAAACGGCTGATTTTCGACAAAAGAGATAACACCCCCCCATTACGTCATGCTTCAGAAATGTGGAAAATGGTCCATTTTCAAATGTTTTATTTTTGAACGTCAGTTCACATTTGTAGGTGGATCATCAGTGTTAGAGCTAAAATTAGCATGTTTAAAGTGATTTTCATGCTTCCAGGGGCTCGGGAAGTTAATTAAATACCATTTGGAGGCATTTAATGTTCGAGCAAAAACGGCTGATTTTCGACAAAAGAGATAACACCCCCCCCATTACGTCATGCTTCAGAAATGTGGAAAATGGTCCGTTTTCAAATGTTTTATTTTTGAACGTCAGTTCACATTTGTAGGTGGATCATCAGTGTTAGAGCTAAAATTAGCATGTTTAAAGTGATTTTCATGCTTCCAGGGGCCCAAAACACAAGATTTATGGAATGGTTAAAAGTGCATGAAAATGGCCAATTTACTCACTCTGAGTTCTCAAAAAGGGTTTCTTCACCCCGGGAAGTTAATTAAATACCATTTGGAGGCATTTAATGTTCGAGCAAAAACGGCTGATTTTCGACAAAAGAGATAACACCCCCCCATTACGTCATGCTTCAGAAATGTGGAAAATGGTCCGTTTTCAAATGTTTTATTTTTGAACGTCAGTTCACATTTGTAGGTGGATCATCAGTGTTAGAGCTAAAATTAGCATGTTTAAAGTGATTTTCATGCTTCCAGGGGCTCGGGAAGTGAAATAAATACCATTTGGAGGCATTTAATGTTCGAGCAAAAACGGCTGATTTTCGACAAAAGAGATAACACCCCCCCATTACGTCATGCTTCAGAAATGTGGAAAATGGTCCGTTTTCAAATGTTTTATTTTTGAACGTCAGTTCACATTTGTAGGTGGATCATCAGTGTTAGAGCTAAAATTAGCATGTTTAAAGTGATTTTCATGCTTCCAGGGGCCCAAAACACAAGATTTATGGAATGGGTAAAAGTGCATGAAAATGGCCAATTTACTCACTCTGAGTTCTCAAAAAGGGTTTCTTCACCCCGGGAAGTGAAATAAATACCATTTGGAGGCATTTAATGTTCGAGCAAAAACGGCTGATTTTCGACAAAAGAGATAACACCCCCCCCATTACGTCATGCTTCAGAAATGTGGAAAATGGTCCGTTTTCAAATGTTTTATTTTTGAACGTCAGTTCACATTTGTAGGTGGATCATCAGTGTTAGAGCTAAAATTAGCATGTTTAAAGTGATTTTCATGCTTCCAGGGGCTCGGGAAGTTAATTAAATACCATTTGGAGGCATTTAATGTTCGAGCAAAAACGGCTGATTTTCGACAAAAGAGATAACACCCCCCCATTACGTCATGCTTCAGAAATGTGGAAAATGGTCCGTTTTCAAATGTTTTATTTTTGAACGTCAGTTCACATTTGTAGGTGGATCATCAGTGTTAGAGCTAAAATTAGCATGTTTAAAGTGATTTTCATGCTTCCAGGGGCTCGGGAAGTTAATTAAATACCATTTGGAGGCATTTAATGTTCGAGCAAAAACGGCTGATTTTCGACAAAAGAGATAACACCCCCCCATTACGTCATGCTTCAGAAATGTGGAAAATGGTCCGTTTTGAAATGTTTTATTTTTGAACGTCAGTTCACATTTGTAGGTGGATCATCAGTGTTAGAGCTAAAATTAGCATGTTTAAAGTGATTTTCATGCTTCCAGGGGCTCGGGAAGTTAATTAAATACCATTTGGAGGCATTTAATGTTCGAGCAAAAACGGCTGATTTTCGACAAAAGAGATAACACCCCCCCCATTACGTCATGCTTCAGAAATGTGGAAAATGGTCCGTTTTCAAATGTTTTATTTTTGAACGTCAGTTCACATTTGTAGGTGGATCATCAGTGTTAGAGCTAAAATTAGCATGTTTAAAGTGATTTTCATGCTTCCAGGGGCTCGGGAAGTGAAATAAATACCATTTGGAGGCATTTAATGTTCGAGCAAAAACGGCTGATTTTCGACAAAAGAGATAACACCCCCCCATTACGTCATGCTTCAGAAATGTGGAAAATGGTCCGTTTTCAAATGTTTTATTTTTGAACGTCAGTTCACATTTGTAGGTGGATCATCAGTGTTAGAGCTAAAATTAGCATGTTTAAAGTGATTTTCATGCTTCCAGGGGCCCAAAACACAAGATTTATGGAATGGGTAAAAGTGCATGAAAATGGCCAATTTACTCACTCTGAGTTCTCAAAAAGGGTTTCTTCACCCCGGGAAGTGAAATAAATACCATTTGGAGGCATTTAATGTTCGAGCAAAAACGGCTGATTTTCGACAAAAGAGATAACACCCCCCCCCATTACGTCATGCTTCAGAAATGTGGAAAATGGTCCGTTTTCAAATGTTTTATTTTTGAACGTCAGTTCACATTTGTAGGTGGATCATCAGTGTTAGAGCTAAAATTAGCATGTTTAAAGTGATTTTCATGCTTCCAGGGGCTCGGGAAGTTAATTAAATACCATTTGGAGGCATTTAATGTTCGAGCAAAAACGGCTGATTTTCGACAAAAGAGATAACACCCCCCCATTACGTCATGCTTCAGAAATGTGGAAAATGGTCCGTTTTCAAATGTTTTATTTTTGAACGTCAGTTCACATTTGTAGGTGGATCATCAGTGTTAGAGCTAAAATTAGCATGTTTAAAGTGATTTTCATGCTTCCAGGGGCCCAAAACACAAGATTTATGGAATGGTTAAAAGTGCATGAAAATGGCCAATTTACTCACTCTGAGTTCTCAAAAAGGGTTTCTTCACCCCGGGAAGTTAATTAAATACCATTTGGAGGCCTTTAATGTTCGAGCAAAAACGGCTGATTTTCGACAAAAGAGATAACACCCCCCCATTACGTCATGCTTCAGAAATGTGGAAAATGGTCCGTTTTCAAATGTTTTATTTTTGAACGTCAGTTCACATTTGTAGGTGGATCATCAGTGTTAGAGCTAAAATTAGCATGTTTAAAGTGATTTTCATGCTTCCAGGGGCTCGGGAAGTTAATTAAATACCATTTGGAGGCATTTAATGTTCGAGCAAAAACGGCTGATTTTCGACAAAAGAGATAACACCCCCCCATTACGTCATGCTTCAGAAATGTGGAAAATGGTCCGTTTTCAAATGTTTTATTTTTGAACGTCAGTTCACATTTGTAGGTGGATCATCAGTGTTAGAGCTAAAATTAGCATGTTTAAAGTGATTTTCATGCTTCCAGGGGCTCGGGAAGTGAAATAAATACCATTTGGAGGCATTTCATGTTCGAGCAAAAACGGCTGATTTTCGACAAAAGAGATAACACCCCCCCATTACGTCATGCTTCAGAAATGTGGAAAATGGTCCGTTTTCAAATGTTTTATTTTTGAACGTCAGTTCACATTTGTAGGTGGATCATCAGTGTTAGAGCTAAAATTAGCATGTTTAAAGTGATTTTCATGCTTCCAGGGGCTCGGGAAGTTAATTAAATACCATTTGGAGGCATTTAATGTTCGAGCAAAAACGGCTGATTTTCGACAAAAGAGATAACACCCCCCCATTACGTCATGCTTCAGAAATGTGGAAAATGGTCATTTTTCAAATGTTTTATTTTTGAACGTCAGTTCACATTTGTAGGTGGATCATCAGTGTTAGAGCTAAAATTAGCATGTTTAAAGTGATTTTCATGCTTCCAGGGGCCCAAAACACAAGATTTATGGAATGGTTAAAAGTGCATGAAAATGGCCAATTTACTCACTCTGAGTTCTCAAAAAGGGTTTCTTCACCCCGGGAAGTTAATTAAATACCATTTGGAGGCATTTAATGTTCGAGCAAAAACGGCTGATTTTCGACAAAAGAGATAACACCCCCCCATTACGTCATGCTTCAGAAATGTGGAAAATGGTCCGTTTTCAAATGTTTTATTTTTGAACGTCAGTTCACATTTGTAGGTGGATCATCAGTGTTAGAGCTAAAATTAGCATGTTTAAAGTGATTTTCATGCTTCCAGGGGCTCGGGAAGTTAATTAAATACCATTTGGAGGCATTTAATGTTCGAGCAAAAACGGCTGATTTTCGACAAAAGAGATAACACCCCCCCATTACGTCATGCTTCAGAAATGTGGAAAATGGTCCGTTTTCAAATGTTTTATTTTTGAACGTCAGTTCACATTTGTAGGTGGATCATCAGTGTTAGAGCTAAAATTAGCATGTTTAAAGTGATTTTCATGCTTCCAGGGGCTCGGGAAGTTAATTAAATACCATTTGGAGGCATTTAATGTTCGAGCAAAAACGGCAGATTTTCGACAAAAGAGATAACACCCCCCCATTACGTCATGCTTCAGAAATGTGGAAAATGGTCCGTTTTCAAATGTTTTATTTTTGAACGTCAGTTCACATTTGTAGGTGGATCATCAGTGTTAAAGCTAAAATTAGCATGTTTAAAGTGATTTTCATGCTTCCAGGGGCTCGGGAAGTTAATTAAATACCATTTGGAGGCATTTAATGTTCGAGCAAAAACGGCTGATTTTCAACAAAAGAGATAACACCCCCCCATTACGTCATGCTTCAGAAATGTGGAAAATGGTCCGTTTTCAAATGTTTTATTTTTGAACGTCAGTTCACATTTGTAGGTGGACCATCAGTGTTAGAGCTAAAATTAGCATGTTTAAAGTGATTTTCATGCTTCCAGGGGCCCAAAACACAAGATTTATGGAATGGTTAAAAGTGCATGAAAATGGCCAATTTACTCACTCTGAGTTCTCAAAAAGGGTTTCTTCACCCCGGGAAGTTAATTAAATACCATTTGGAGGCATTTAATGTTCGAGCAAAAACGGCTGATTTTCGACAAAAGAGATAACACCCCCCCATTACGTCATGCTTCAGAAATGTGGAAAATGGTCCGTTTTCAAATGTTTTATTTTTGAACGTCAGTTCACATTTGTAGGTGGATCATCAGTGTTAGAGCTAAAATTAGCATGTTTAAAGTGATTTTCATGCTTCCAGGGGCTCGGGAAGTGAAATAAATACCATTTGGAGGCATTTAATGTTCGAGCAAAAACGGCTGATTTTCGACAAAAGAGATAACACCCCCCCATTACGTCATGCTTCAGAAATGTGGAAAATGGTCCGTTTTCAAATGTTTTATTTTTGAACGTCAGTTCACAATTGTAGGTGGATCATCAGTGTTAGAGCTAAAATTAGCATGTTTAAAGTGATTTTCATGCTTCCAGGGGCTCGGGAAGTTAATTAAATACCATTTGGAGGCATTTAATGTTCGAGCAAAAACGGCTGATTTTCGACAAAAGAGATAACACCCCCCATTACGTCATGCTTCAGAAATGTGGAAAATGGTCCGTTTTCAAATGTTTTATTTTTGAACGTCAGTTCACATTTGTAGGTGGATCATCAGTGTTAGAGCTAAAATTAGCATGTTTAAAGTGATTTTCATGCTTCCAGGGGCCCAAAACACAAGATTAATGGAATGGTTAAAAGTGCATGAAAATGGCCAATTTACTCACTCTGAGTTCTCAAAAAGGGTTTCTTCACCCCGGGAAGTTAATTAAATACCATTTGGAGGCATTTAATGTTCGAGCAAAAACGGCTGATTTTCGACAAAAGAGATAACACCCCCCATTACGTCATGCTTCAGAAATGTGGAAAATGGTCCGTTTTCAAATGTTTTATTTTTGAACGTCAGTTCACATTTGTAGGTGGATCATCAGTGTTAGAGCTAAAATTAGCATGTTTAAAGTGATTTTCATGCTTCCAGGGGCCCAAAACACAAGATTTATGGAATGGTTAAAAGTGCATGAAAATGGCCAATTTACTCACTCTGAGTTCTCAAAAAGGGTTTCTTCACCCCGGGAAGTGAAATAAATACCATTTTGAGGCATTTAATGTTCGAGCAAAAACGGCTGATTTTCGACAAAAGAGATAACACCCCCCCATTACGTCATGCTTCAGAAATGTGGAAAATGGTCAGTTTTCAAATGTTTTATTTTCGAACGTCAGTTCACATTTGTAGGTGGATCATCAGTGTTAGAGCTAAAATTAGCATGTTTAAAGTGATGTTCATGCTTCCAGGGGCTCGGGAAGTTAATTAAATACCATTTGGAGGCATTTAATGTTCGAGCAAAAACGGCTGATTTTCGACAAAAGAGATAACACCCCCCCATTACGTTATGCTTCAGAAATGTGGAAAATGGTCCATTTTCAAATGTTTTATTTTTGAACGTCAGTTCACATTTGTAGGTGGATCATCAGTGTTAGAGCTAAAATTAGCATGTTTAAAGTGATTTTCATGCTTCCAGGGGCTCGGGAAGTTAATTAAATACAATTTGGAGGCATTTAATGTTCGAGCAAAAACGGCTGATTTTCGACAAAAGAGATAACACCCCCCCCATTACGTCATGCTTCAGAAATGTGGAAAATGGTCCGTTTTCAAATGTTTTATTTTTGAACGTCAGTTCACATTTGTAGGTGGATCATCAGTGTTAGAGCTAAAATTAGCATGTTTAAAGTGATTTTCATGCTTCCAGGGGCCCAAAACACAAGATTTATGGAATGGTTAAAAGTGCATGAAAATGGCCAATTTACTCACTCTGAGTTCTCAAAAAGGGTTTCTTCACCCCGGGAAGTTAATTAAATACCATTTGGAGGCATTTAATGTTCGAGCAAAAACGGCTGATTTTCGACAAAAGAGATAACACCCCCCCATTACGTCATGCTTCAGAAATGTGGAAAATGGTCTGTTTTCAAATGTTTTATTTTTGAACGTCAGTTCACATTTGTAGGTGGATCATCAGTGTTAGAGCTAAAATTAGCATGTTTAAAGTGATTTTCATGCTTCCAGGGGCTCGGGAAGTGAAATAAATACCATTTGGAGGCATTTAATGTTCGAGCAAAAACGGCTGATTTTCGACAAAAGAGATAACACCCCCCCATTACGTCATGCTTCAGAAATGTGGAAAATGGTCCGTTTTCAAATGTTTTATTTTTGAACGTCAGTTCACATTTGTAGGTGGATCATCAGTGTTAGAGCTAAAATTAGCATGTTTAAAGTGATTTTCATGCTTCCAGGGGCCCAAAACACAAGATTTATGGAATGGGTAAAAGTGCATGAAAATGGCCAATTTACTCACTCTGAGTTCTCAAAAAGGGTTTCTTCACCCCGGGAAGTGAAATAAATACCATTTGGAGGCATTTAATGTTCGAGCAAAAACGGCTGATTTTCGACAAAAGAGATAACACCCCCCCCATTACGTCATGCTTCAGAAATGTGGAAAATGGTCCGTTTTCAAATGTTTTATTTTTGAACGTCAGTTCACATTTGTAGGTGGATCATCAGTGTTAGAGCTAAAATTAGCATGTTTAAAGTGATTTTCATGCTTCCAGGGGCTCGGGAAGTTAATTAAATACCATTTGGAGGCATTTAATGTTCGAGCAAAAACGGCTGATTTTCGACAAAAGAGATAACACCCCCCCATTACGTCATGCTTCAGAAATGTGGAAAATGGTCCGTTTTCAAATGTTTTATTTTTGAACGTCAGTTCACATTTGTAGGTGGATCATCAGTGTTAGAGCTAAAATTAGCATGTTTAAAGTGATTTTCATGCTTCCAGGGGCCCAAAACACAAGATTAATGGAATGGTTAAAAGTGCATGAAAATGGCCAATTTACTCACTCTGAGTTCTCAAAAAGGGTTTCTTCACCCCGGGAAGTTAATTAAATACCATTTGGAGGCATTTAATGTTCGAGCAAAAACGGCTGATTTTCGACAAAAGAGATAACACCCCCCATTACCTCATGCTTCAGAAATGTGGAAAATGGTCCGTTTTCAAATGTTTTATTTTTGAACGTCAGTTCACATTTGTAGGTGGATCATCAGTGTTAGAGCTAAAATTAGCATGTTTAAAGTGATTTTCATGCTTCCAGGGGCCCAAAACACAAGATTTATGGAATGGTTAAAAGTGCATGAAAATGGCCAATTCACTCACTCTGAGTTCTCAAAAAGGGTTTCTTCACCCCGGGAAGTGAAATAAATACCATTTTGAGGCATTTAATGTTCGAGCAAAAACGGCTGATTTTCGACAAAAGAGATAACACCCCCCCATTACGTCATGCTTCAGAAATGTGGAAAATGGTCAGTTTTCAAATGTTTTATTTTCGAACGTCAGTTCACATTTGTAGGTGGATCATCAGTGTTAGAGCTAAAATTAGCATGTTTAAAGTGATGTTCATGCTTCCAGGGGCTCGGGAAGTTAATTAAATACCATTTGGAGGCATTTAATGTTCGAGCAAAAACGGCTGATTTTCGACAAAAGAGATAACACCCCCCCATTACGTTATGCTTCAGAAATGTGGAAAATGGTCCATTTTCAAATGTTTTATTTTTGAACGTCAGTTCACATTTGTAGGTGGATCATCAGTGTTAGAGCTAAAATTAGCATGTTTAAAGTGATTTTCATGCTTCCAGGGGCTCGGGAAGTTAATTAAATACAATTTGGAGGCATTTAATGTTCGAGCAAAAACGGCTGATTTTCGACAAAAGAGATAACACCCCCCCCATTACGTCATGCTTCAGAAATGTGGAAAATGGTCCGTTTTCAAATGTTTTATTTTTGAACGTCAGTTCACATTTGTAGGTGGATCATCAGTGTTAGAGCTAAAATTAGCATGTTTAAAGTGATTTTCATGCTTCCAGGGGCCCAAAACACAAGATTTATGGAATGGTTAAAAGTGCATGAAAATGGCCAATTTACTCACTCTGAGTTCTCAAAAAGGGTTTCTTCACCCCGGGAAGTTAATTAAATACCATTTGGAGGCATTTAATGTTCGAGCAAAAACGGCTGATTTTCGACAAAAGAGATAACACCCCCCCATTACGTCATGCTTCAGAAATGTGGAAAATGGTCTGTTTTCAAATGTTTTATTTTTGAACGTCAGTTCACATTTGTAGGTGGATCATCAGTGTTAGAGCTAAAATTAGCATGTTTAAAGTGATTTTCATGCTTCCAGGGGCTCGGGAAGTGAAATAAATACCATTTGGAGGCATTTAATGTTCGAGCAAAAACGGCTGATTTTCGACAAAAGAGATAACACCCCCCCATTACGTCATGCTTCAGAAATGTGGAAAATGGTCCGTTTTCAAATGTTTTATTTTTGAACGTCAGTTCACATTTGTAGGTGGATCATCAGTGTTAGAGCTAAAATTAGCATGTTTAAAGTGATTTTCATGCTTCCAGGGGCCCAAAACACAAGATTTATGGAATGGGTAAAAGTGCATGAAAATGGCCAATTTACTCACTCTGAGTTCTCAAAAAGGGTTTCTTCACCCCGGGAAGTGAAATAAATACCATTTGGAGGCATTTAATGTTCGAGCAAAAACGGCTGATTTTCGACAAAAGAGATAACACCCCCCCCATTACGTCATGCTTCAGAAATGTGGAAAATGGTCCGTTTTCAAATGTTTTATTTTTGAACGTCAGTTCACATTTGTAGGTGGATCATCAGTGTTAGAGCTAAAATTAGCATGTTTAAAGTGATTTTCATGCTTCCAGGGGCTCGGGAAGTTAATTAAATACCATTTGGAGGCATTTAATGTTCGAGCAAAAACGGCTGATTTTCGACAAAAGAGATAACACCCCCCCATTACGTCATGCTTCAGAAATGTGGAAAATGGTCCGTTTTCAAATGTTTTATTTTTGAACGTCAGTTCACATTTGTAGGTGGATCATCAGTGTTAGAGCTAAAATTAGCATGTTTAAAGTGATTTTCATGCTTCCAGGGGCTCGGGAAGTTAATTAAATACCATTTGGAGGCATTTAATGTTCGAGCAAAAACGGCTGATTTTCGACAAAAGAGATAACACCCCCCCATTACGTCATGCTTCAGAAATGTGGAAAATGGTCCGTTTTGAAATGTTTTATTTTTGAACGTCAGTTCACATTTGTAGGTGGATCATCAGTGTTAGAGCTAAAATTAGCATGTTTAAAGTGATTTTCATGCTTCCAGGGGCTCGGGAAGTTAATTAAATACCATTTGGAGGCATTTAATGTTCGAGCAAAAACGGCTGATTTTCGACAAAAGAGATAACACCCCCCCCATTACGTCATGCTTCAGAAATGTGGAAAATGGTCCGTTTTCAAATGTTTTATTTTTGAACGTCAGTTCACATTTGTAGGTGGATCATCAGTGTTAGAGCTAAAATTAGCATGTTTAAAGTGATTTTCATGCTTCCAGGGGCCCAAAACACAAGATTTATGGAATGGTTAAAAGTGCATGAAAATGGCCAATTTACTAACTCTGAGTTCTCAAAAAGGGTTTCTTCACCCCGGGAAGTTAATTAAATACCATTTGGAGGCATTTAATGTTCGAGCAAAAATGGCTGTTTTTCGACAAAAGAGATAACACCCCCCCCATTACGTCATGCTTCAGAAATGTGGAAAATGGTCCGTTTTCAAATGTTTTATTTTTGAACGTCAGTTCACATTTGTAGGTGGATCATCAGTGTTAGAGCTAAAATTAGCATGTTTAAAGTGATTTTCATGCTTCCAGGGGCTCGGGAAGTGAAATAAATACCATTTGGAGGCATTTAATGTTCGAGCAAAAACGGCTGATTTTCGACAAAAGAGATAACACCCCCCCATTACGTCATGCTTCAGAAATGTGGAAAATGGTCCGTTTTCAAATGTTTTATTTTTGAACGTCAGTTCACATTTGTAGGTGGATCATCAGTGTTAGAGCTAAAATTAGCATGTTTAAAGTGATTTTCATGCTTCCAGGGGCCCAAAACACAAGATTTATGGAATGGGTAAAAGTGCATGAAAATGGCCAATTTACTCACTCTGAGTTCTCAAAAAGGGTTTCTTCACCCCGGGAAGTGAAATAAATACCATTTGGAGGCATTTAATGTTCGAGCAAAAACGGCTGATTTTCGACAAAAGAGATAACACCCCCCCCATTACGTCATGCTTCAGAAATGTGGAAAATGGTCCGTTTTCAAATGTTTTATTTTTGAACGTCAGTTCACATTTGTAGGTGGATCATCAGTGTTAGAGCTAAAATTAGCATGTTTAAAGTGATTTTCATGCTTCCAGGGGCTCGGGAAGTTAATTAAATACCATTTGGAGGCATTTAATGTTCGAGCAAAAACGGCTGATTTTCGACAAAAGAGATAACACCCCCCCATTACGTCATGCTTCAGAAATGTGGAAAATGGTCCGTTTTCAAATGTTTTATTTTTGAACGTCAGTTCACATTTGTAGGTGGATCATCAGTGTTAGAGCTAAAATTAGCATGTTTAAAGTGATTTTCATGCTTCCAGGGGCTCTGGAAGTTAATTAAATACCATTTGGAGGCATTTAATGTTCGAGCAAAAACGGCTGATTTTCGACAAAAGAGATAACACCCCCCCATTACGTCATGCTTCAGAAATGTGGAAAATGGTCCGTTTTCAAATGTTTTATTTTTGAACGTCAGTTCACATTTGTAGGTGGATCATCAGTGTTAGAGCTAAAATTAGCATGTTTGAAGTGATTTTCATGCTTCCAGGGGCCCAAAACACAAGATTTATGGAATGGTTAAAAGTGCATGAAAATGGCCAATTTACTCACTCTGAGTTCTCAAAAAGGGTTTCTTCACCCCGGGAAGTTAATTAAATACCATTTGGAGGCATTTAATGTTCGAGCAAAAACGGCTGATTTTCGACAAAAGAGATAACACCCCCCCATTACGTCATGCTTCAGAAATGTGGAAAATGGTCCGTTTTCAAATGTTTTATTTTTGAACGTCAGTTCACATTTGTAGGTGGATCATCAGTGTTAGAGCTAAAATTAGCATGTTTAAAGTGATTTTCATGCTTCCAGGGGCTCGGGAAGTGAAATAAATACCATTTGGAGGCATTTAATGTTCGCGCAAAAACGGCTGATTTTCGACAAAAGAGATAACACCCCCCCATTACGTCATGCTTCAG
This sequence comes from Lissotriton vulgaris, assembly GCF_964263255.1. NCBI lineage: Eukaryota > Metazoa > Chordata > Amphibia > Caudata > Salamandridae > Lissotriton > Lissotriton vulgaris. The sequence goes on along the minus strand of NW_028253626.1, from coordinate 175,133 downwards.
AAATGTGGAAAATGGTCCGTTTTCAAATGTTTTATTTTTGAACGTCAGTTCACATTTGTAGGTGGATCATCAGTGTTAGAGCTAAAATTAGCATGTTTAAAGTGATTTTCATGCTTCCAGGGGCTCGGGAAGTGAAATAAATACCATTTGGAGGCATTTAATGTTCGCGCAAAAACGGCTGATTTTCGACAAAAGAGATAACACCCCCCCATTACGTCATGCTTCAGAAATGTGGAAAATGGTCCGTTTTCAAATGTTTTATTTTTGAACGTCAGTTCACATTTGTAGGTGGATCATCAGTGTTAGAGCTAAAATTAGCATGTTTAAAGTGATTTTCATGCTTCCAGGGGCCCAAAACACAAGATTTATGGAATGGTTAAAAGTGCATGAAAATGGCCAATTTACTCACTCTGAGTTCTCAAAAAGGGTTTCTTCACCCCGGGAAGTGAAATAAATACCATTTGGAGGCATTTAATGTTCGAGCAAAAACGGCTGATTTTCGACAAAAGAGATAACACCCCCCCATTACGTCCTGCTTCAGAAATGTGGAAAATGGTCCGTTTTCAAATGTTTTATTTTTGAACGTCAGTTCACATTTGTAGGTGGATCATCAGTGTTAGAGCTAAAATTAGCATGTTTAAAGTGATTTTCATGCTTCCAGGGGCTCGGGAAGTTAATTAAATACAATTTGGAGGCATTTAATGTTCGAGCAAAAACGGCTGATTTTCGACAAAAGAAATAACACCCCCCCATTACGTCATGCTTCAGAAATGTGGAAAATGGTCCGTTTTCAAATGTTTTATTTTTGAACGTCAGTTCACATTTGTAGGTGGATCATCAGTGTTAGAGCTAAAATTAGCATGTTTAAAGTGATTTTCATGCTTCCAGGGGCCCAAAACACAAGATTAATGGAATGGTTAAAAGTGCATGAAAATGGCCAATTTACTCACTCTGAGTTCTCAAAAAGGGTTTCTTCACCCCGGGAAGTGAAATAAATACCATTTGGAGGCATTTAATGTCCGAGCAAAAACGGCTGATTTTCGACAAAAGAGATAACACCCCCCCATTACGTCATGCTTCAGAAATGTGGAAAATGGTCCGTTTTCAAAAGTTTTATTTTTGAACGTCAGTTCACATTTGTAGGTGGATCATCAGTGTTAGAGCTAAAATTAGCATGTTTAAAGTGATTTTCATGCTTCCAGGGGCCCAAAACACAAGATTTATGGAATGGTTAAAAGTGCATGAAAATGGCCAATTTACTCACTCTGAGTTCTCAAAAAGGGTTTCTTCACCCCGGGAAGTTAATTAAATACCATTTGGAGGCATTTAATGTTCGAGCAAAAACGGCTGATTTTCGACAAAAGAGATAACACCCCCCCCATTACGTCATGCTTCAGAAATGTGGAAAATGGTCCGTTTTCAAATGTTTTATTTTTGAACGTCAGTTCACATTTGTAGGTGGATCATCAGTGTTAGAGCTAAAATTAGCATGTTTAAAGTGATTTTCATGCTTCCAGGGGCTCGGGAAGTTAATTAAATACCATTTGGAGGCATTTAATGTTCGAGCAAAAACGGCTGATTTTCGACAAAAGAGATAACACCCCCCCATTACGTCATGCTTCAGAAATGTGGAAAATGGTCCGTTTTCAAATGTTTTATTTTTGAACGTCAGTTCACATTTGTAGGTGGATCATCAGTGTTAGAGCTAAAATTAGCATGTTTAAAGTGATTTTCATGCTTCCAGGGGCCCAAAACACAAGATTTATGGAATGGTTAAAAGTGCATGAAAATGGCCAATTTACTCACTCTGAGTTCTCAAAAAGGGTTTCTTCACCCCGGGAAGTTAATTAAATACCATTTGGAGGCATTTAATGTTCGAGCAAAAACGGCTGATTTTCGACAAAAGAGATAACACCCCCCCATTACGTCATGCTTCAGAAATGTGGAAAATGGTCCGTTTTCAAATGTTTATTTTTGAACGTCAGTTCACATTTGTAGGTGGATCATCAGTGTTAGAGCTAAAATTAGCATGTTTAAAGTGATTTTCATGCTTCCGGGGGCTCGGGAAGTGAAATAAATACCATTTGGAGGCATTTAATGTTCGAGCAAAAACGGCTGATTTTCGACAAGAGATAACACCCCCCCATTACGTCATGCTTCAGAAATGTGGAAAATGGTCCGTTTTCAAATGTTTTATTTTTGAACGTCAGTTCACATTTGTAGGTGGATCATCAGTGTTAGAGCTAAAATTAGCATGTTTAAAGTGATTTTCATGCTTCCAGGGGCTCGGGAAGTTAATTAAATACCATTTGGAGGCATTTAATGTTCGAGCAAAAACGGCTGATTTTCAACAAAAGAGATAACACCCCCCCATTACGTCATGCTTCAGAAATGTGGAAAATGGTCCGTTTTCAAATGTTTTATTTTTGAACGTCAGTTCACATTTGTAGGTGGATCATCAGTGTTAGAGCTAAAATTAGCATGTTTAAAGTGATTTTCATGCTTCCAGGGGCTCGGGAAGTTAATTAAATACCATTTGGAGGCATTTAATGTTCGAGCAAAAACGGCTGATTTTCGACAAAAGAGATAACACCCCCCCATTACGTCATGCTTCAGAAATGTGGAAAATGGTCCGTTTTCAAATGTTTTATTTTTGAACGTCAGTTCACATTTGTAGGTGGATCATCAGTGTTAGAGCTAAAATTAGCATGTTTAAAGTGATTTTCATGCTTCCAGGGGCTCGGGAAGTGAAATAAATACCATTTGGAGGCATTTAATGTTCGAGCAAAAACGGCTGATTTTCGACAAAAGAGATAACACCCCCCCATTACGTCATGCTTCAGAAATGTGGAAAATGGTCAGTTTTCAAATGTTTTATTTTTGAACGTCAGTTCACATTTGTAGGTGGATCATCAGTGTTAGAGCTAAAATTAGCATGTTTAAAGTAATTTTCATGCTTCCAGGGGCCCAAAACACAAGATTTATGGAATGGTTAAAAGTGCATGAAAATGGCCAATTTACTCACTCTGAGTTCTCAAAAAGGGTTTCTTCACCCCAGGAAGTTAATTAAATACCATTTGGAGGCATTTAATGTTCGAGCAAAAACGGCTGATTTTCGACAAAAGAGATAACACCCCCCCCATTACGTCATGCTTCAGAAATGTGGAAAATGGTCCGTTTTCAAATGTTTTATTTTTGAACGTCAGTTGACATTTGTAGGTGGATCATCAGTGTTAGAGCTAAAATTAGCATGTTTAAAGTGATTTTCATGCTTCCAGGGGCTCGGGAAGTTAATTAAATACCATTTGGAGGCATTTAATGTTCGAGCAAAAACGGCTGATTTTCGACAAAAGAGATAACACCCCCCCATTACGTCATGCTTCAGAAATGTGGAAAATGGTCCGTTTTCAAATGTTTTATTTTTGAACGTCAGTTCACATTTGTAGGTGGATCATCAGTGTTAGAGCTAAAATTAGCATGTTTAAAGTGATTTTCATGCTTCCAGGGGCCCAAAACACAAGATTTATGGAATGGTTAAAAGTGCATGAAAATGGCCAATTTACTCACTCTGAGTTCTCAAAAAGGGTTTCTTCACCCCGGGAAGTTAATTAAATACCATTTGGAGGCATTTAATGTTCGAGCAAAAACGGCTGATTTTCGACAAAAGAGATAACACCCCCCCATTACGTCATGCTTTAGAAATGTGGAAAATGGTCCGTTTTCAAATGTTTTATTTTTGAACGTCAGTTCACATTTGTAGGTGGATCATCAGTGTTAGAGCTAAAATTAGCATGTTTAAAGTGATTTTCATGCTTCCAGGGGCTCGGGAAGTTAATTAAATACCATTTGGAGGCATTTAATGTTCGAGCAAAAACGACTGATTTTCGACAAAAGAGATAACACCCCCCCATTACGTCATGCTTCAGAAATGTGGAAAATGGTCCGTTTTCAAATGTTTTATTTTTGAACGTCAGTTCACATTTGTAGGTGGATCATCAGTGTTAGAGCTAAAATTAGCATGTTTAAAGTGATTTTCATGCTTCCAGGGGCTCGGGAAGTGAAATAAATACCATTTGGAGGCATTTAATGTTCGAGCAAAAACGGCTGATTTTCGACAAAAGAGATAACACCCCCCCATTACGTCATGCTTCAGAAATGTGGAAAATGGTCAGTTTTCAAATGTTTTATTTTTGAACGTCAGTTCACATTTGTAGGTGGATCATCAGTGTTAGAGCTAAAATTAGCATGTTTAAAGTGATTTTCATGCTTCCAGGGGCCCAAAACACAAGATTTATGGAATGGTTAAAAGTGCATGAAAATGGCCAATTTACTCACTCTGAGTTCTCAAAAAGGGTTTCTTCACCCCGGGAAGTTAATTAAATACCATTTGGAGGCATTTAATGTTCGAGCAAAAACGACTGATTTTCGACAAAAGAGATAACACCCCCCCATTACGTCATGCTTCAGAAATTTGGAAAATGGTCCGTTTTCAAATGTTTTATTTTTGAACGTCAGTTCACATTTGTAGGTGGATCATCAGTGTTAGAGCTAAAATTAGCATGTTTAAAGTTATTTTCATGCTTCCAGGGGCTCGGGAAGTTAATTAAATACCATTTGGAGGCATTTAATGTTCGAGCAAAAACGGCTGATTTTCGACAAAAGAGATAACACCCCCCCATTACGTCATGCTTCAGAAATGTGGAAAATGGTCCGTTTTCAAATGTTTTATTTTTGAACGTCAGTTCACATTTGTAGGTGGATCATCAGTGTTAGAGCTAAAATTAGCATGTTTAAAGTGATTTTCATGCTTCCAGGGGCTCGGGAAGTTAATTAAATACCATTTGGAGGCATTTAATGTTCGAGCAAAAACGGCTGATTTTCGACAAAAGAGATAACACCCCCCCATTACGTCATGCTTCAGAAATGTGGAAAATGGTCCGTTTTCAAATGTTTTATTTTTGAACGTCAGTTCACATTTGTAGGTGGATCATCAGTGTTAGAGCTAAAATTAGCATGTTTAAAGTGATTTTCATGCTTCCAGGGGCTCGGGAAGTTAATTAAATACCATTTGGAGGCATTTAATGTTCGAGCAAAAACGGCTGATTTTCAACAAAAGAGATAACACCCCCCCATTACGTCATGCTTCAGAAATGTGGAAAATGGTCCGTTTTCAAATGTTTTATTTTTGAACGTCAGTTCACATTTGTAGGTGGACCATCAGTGTTAGAGCTAAAATTAGCATGTTTAAAGTGATTTTCATGCTTCCAGGGGCCCAAAACACAAGATTTATGGAATGGTTAAAAGTGCATGAAAATGGCCAATTTACTCACTCTGAGTTCTCAAAAAGGGTTTCTTCACCCCGGGAAGTTAATTAAATACCATTTGGAGGCATTTAATGTTCGAGCAAAAACGGCTGATTTTCGACAAAAGAGATAACACCCCCCCATTACGTCATGCTTCAGAAATGTGGAAAATGGTCCGTTTTCAAATGTTTTATTTTTGAACGTCAGTTCACATTTGTAGGTGGATCATCAGTGTTAGAGCTAAAATTAGCATGTTTAAAGTGATTTTCATGCTTCCAGGGGCTCGGGAAGTGAAATAAATACCATTTGGAGGCATTTAATGTTCGAGCAAAAACGGCTGATTTTCGACAAAAGAGATAACACCCCCCCATTACGTCATGCTTCAGAAATGTGGAAAATGGTCAGTTTTCAAATGTTTTATTTTTGAACGTCAGTTCACATTTGTAGGTGGATCATCAGTGTTAGAGCTAAAATTAGCATGTTTAAAGTGATTTTCATGCTTCCAGGGGCCCAAAACACAAGATTTATGGAATGGTTAAAAGTGCATGAAAATGGCCAATTTACTCACTCTGAGTTCTCAAAAAGGGTTTCTTCACCCCGGGAAGTTAATTAAATACCATTTGGAGGCATTTAATGTTCGAGCAAAAACGACTGATTTTCGACAAAAGAGATAACACCCCCCCATTACGTCATGCTTCAGAAATTTGGAAAATGGTCCGTTTTCAAATGTTTTATTTTTGAACGTCAGTTCACATTTGTAGGTGGATCATCAGTGTTAGAGCTAAAATTAGCATGTTTAAAGTTATTTTCATGCTTCCAGGGGCTCGGGAAGTTAATTAAATACCATTTGGAGGCATTTAATGTTCGAGCAAAAACGGCTGATTTTCGACAAAAGAGATAACACCCCCCCATTACGTCATGCTTCAGAAATGTGGAAAATGGTCCGTTTTCAAATGTTTTATTTTTGAACGTCAGTTCACATTTGTAGGTGGATCATCAGTGTTAGAGCTAAAATTAGCATGTTTAAAGTGATTTTCATGCTTCCAGGGGCTCGGGAAGTTAATTAAATACCATTTGGAGGCATTTAATGTTCGAGCAAAAACGGCTGATTTTCAACAAAAGAGATAACACCCCCCCATTACGTCATGCTTCAGAAATGTGGAAAATGGTCCGTTTTCAAATGTTTTATTTTTGAACGTCAGTTCACATTTGTAGGTGGACCATCAGTGTTAGAGCTAAAATTAGCATGTTTAAAGTGATTTTCATGCTTCCAGGGGCCCAAAACACAAGATTTATGGAATGGTTAAAAGTGCATGAAAATGGCCAATTTACTCACTCTGAGTTCTCAAAAAGGGTTTCTTCACCCCGGGAAGTTAATTAAATACCATTTGGAGGCATTTAATGTTCGAGCAAAAACGGCTGATTTTCGACAAAAGAGATAACACCCCCCCATTACGTCATGCTTCAGAAATGTGGAAAATGGTCCGTTTTCAAATGTTTTATTTTTGAACGTCAGTTCACATTTGTAGGTGGATCATCAGTGTTAGAGCTAAAATTAGCATGTTTAAAGTGATTTTCATGCTTCCAGGGGCTCGGGAAGTGAAATAAATACCATTTGGAGGCATTTAATGTTCGAGCAAAAACGGCTGATTTTCGACAAAAGAGATAACACCCCCCCATTACGTCATGCTTCAGAAATGTGGAAAATGGTCCGTTTTCAAATGTTTTATTTTTGAACGTCAGTTCACATTTGTAGGTGGATCATCAGTGTTAGAGCTAAAATTAGCATGTTTAAAGTGATTTTCATGCTTCCAGGGGCTCGGGAAGTTAATTAAATACCATTTGGAGGCATTTAATGTTCGAGCAAAAACGGCTGATTTTCGACAAAAGAGATAACACCCCCCCATTACGTCATGCTTCAGAAATGTGGAAAATGGTCCGTTTTCAAATGTTTTATTTTTGAACATCAGTTCACATTTGTAGGTGGATCATCAGTGTTAGAGCTAAAATTAGCATGTTTAAAGTGATTTTCATGCTTCCAGGGGCTCGGGAAGTTAATTAAATACCATTTGGAGGCATTTAATGTTCGAGCAAAAGCGGCTGATATCGACAAAAGAGATAACACCCCCCCATTACGTCATGCTTCAGAAATGTGGAAAATGGTCCGTTTTCAAATGTTTTATTTTTGAACGTCAGTTCACATTTGTAGGTGGATCATCAGTGTTAGAGCTAAAATTAGCATGTTTGAAGTGATTTTCATGCTTCCAGGGGCCCAAAACACAAGATTTATGGAATGGTTAAAAGTGCATGAAAATGGCCAATTTACTCACTCTGAGTTCTCAAAAAGGGTTTCTTCACCCCGGGAAGTGAAATAAATACCATTTGGAGGCATTTAATGTTCGAGCAAAAACGGCTGATTTTCGACAAAAGAGATAACACCCCCCCATTACGTCATGCTTCAGAAATGTGGACAATGGTCCGTTTTCAAATGTTTTATTTTTGAACGTCAGTTCACATTTGTAGGTGGATCATCAGTGTTAGAGCTAAAATTAGCATGTTTAAAGTGATGTTCATGCTTCCAGGGGCTCGGGAAGTTAATTAAATACCATTTGGAGGCATTTAATGTTCGAGCAAAAACGGCTGATTTTCGACAAAAGAGATAACACCCCCCCATTACGTCATGCTTCAGAAATGTGGAAAATGGTCCGTTTTCAAATGTTTTATTTTTGAACGTCAGTTCACATTTGTAGGTGGATCATCAGTGTTAGAGCTAAAATTAGCATGTTTAAAGTGATTTTCATGCTTCCAGGGGCTCGGGAAGTTAATTAAATACCATTTGGAGGCATTTAATGTTCGAGCAAAAACGGCTGATTTTCGACAAAAGAGATAACACCCCCCCATTACGTCATGCTTCAGAAATGTGGAAAATGGTCCGTTTTCAAATGTTTTATTTTTGAACGTCAGTTCACATTTGTAGGTGGATCATCAGTGTTAGAGCTAAAATTAGCATGTTTAAAGTGATTTTCATGCTTCCAGGGGCTCGGGAAGGTAATTAAATACCATTTGGAGGCATTTAATGTTCGAGCAAAAACGGCTGATTTTCAACAAAAGAGATAACACCCCCCCATTACGTCATGCTTCAGAAATGTGGAAAATGGTCCGTTTTCAAATGTTTTATTTTTGAACGTCAGTTCACATTTGTAGGTGGACCATCAGTGTTAGAGCTAAAATTAGCATGTTTAAAGTGATTTTCATGCTTCCAGGGGCCCAAAACACAAGATTTATGGAATGGTTAAAAGTGCATGAAAATGGCCAATTTACTCACTCTGAGTTCTCAAAAAGGGTTTCTTCACCCCGGGAAGTTAATTAAATACCATTTGGAGGCATTTAATGTTCGAGCAAAAACGGCTGATTTTCGACAAAAGAGATAACACCCCCCCATTACGTCATGCTTCAGAAATGTGGAAAATGGTCCGTTTTCAAATGTTTTATTTTTGAACGTCAGTTCACATTTGTAGGTGGATCATCAGTGTTAGAGCTAAAATTAGCATGTTTAAAGTGATTTTCATGCTTCCAGGGGCTCGGGAAGTGAAATAAATACCATTTGGAGGCATTTAATGTTCGAGCAAAAACGGCTGATTTTCGACAAAAGAGATAACACCCCCCCATTACGTCATGCTTCAGAAATGTGGAAAATGGTCAGTTTTCAAATGTTTTATTTTTGAACGTCAGTTCACATTTGTAGGTGGATCATCAGTGTTAGAGCTAAAATTAGCATGTTTAAAGTGATTTTCATGCTTCCAGGGGCCCAAAACACAAGATTTATGGAATGGTTAAAAGTGCATGAAAATGGCCAATTTACTCACTCTGAGTTCTCAAAAAGGGTTTCTTCACCCCGGGAAGTTAATTAAATACCATTTGGAGGCATTTAATGTTCGAGCAAAAACGACTGATTTTCGACAAAAGAGATAACACCCCCCCATTACGTCATGCTTCAGAAATTTGGAAAATGGTCCGTTTTCAAATGTTTTATTTTTGAACGTCAGTTCACATTTGTAGGTGGATCATCAGTGTTAGAGCTAAAATTAGCATGTTTAAAGTTATTTTCATGCTTCCAGGGGCTCGGGAAGTTAATTAAATACCATTTGGAGGCATTTAATGTTCGAGCAAAAACGGCTGATTTTCGACAAAAGAGATAACACCCCCCCATTACGTCATGCTTCAGAAATGTGGAAAATGGTCCGTTTTCAAATGTTTTATTTTTGAACGTCAGTTCACATTTGTAGGTGGATCATCAGCGTTAGAGCTAAAATTAGCATGTTTAAAGTGATTTTCATGCTTCCAGGGGCTCGGGAAGTTAATTAAATACCATTTGGAGGCATTTAATGTTCGAGCAAAAACGGCTGATTTTCGACAAAAGAGATAACACCCCCCCATTACGTCATGCTTCAGAAATGTGGAAAATGGTCCGTTTTCAAATGTTTTATTTTTGAACGTCAGTTCACATTTGTAGGTGGATCATCAGTGTTAGAGCTAAAATTAGCATGTTTAAAGTGATTTTCATGCTTCCAGGGGCTCGGGAAGTTAATTAAATACCATTTGGAGGCATTTAATGTTCGAGCAAAAACGGCTGATTTTCAACAAAAGAGATAACACCCCCCCATTACGTCATGCTTCAGAAATGTGGAAAATGGTCCGTTTTCAAATGTTTTATTTTTGAACGTCAGTTCACATTTGTAGGTGGACCATCAGTGTTAGAGCTAAAATTAGCATGTTTAAAGTGATTTTCATGCTTCCAGGGGCCCAAAACACAAGATTTATGGAATGGTTAAAAGTGCATGAAAATGGCCAATTTACTCACTCTGAGTTCTCAAAAAGGGTTTCTTCACCCCGGGAAGTTAATTAAATACCATTTGGAGGCATTTAATGTTCGAGCAAAAACGGCTGATTTTCGACAAAAGAGATAACACCCCCCCATTACGTCATGCTTCAGAAATGTGGAAAATGGTCCGTTTTCAAATGTTTTATTTTTGAACGTCAGTTCACATTTGTAGGTGGATCATCAGTGTTAGAGCTAAAATTAGCATGTTTAAAGTGATTTTCATGCTTCCAGGGGCTCGGGAAGTGAAATAAATACCATTTGGAGGCATTTAATGTTCGAGCAAAAACGGCTGATTTTCGACAAAAGAGATAACACCCCCCCATTACGTCATGCTTCAGAAATGTGGAAAATGGTCCGTTTTCAAATGTTTTATTTTTGAACGTCAGTTCACATTTGTAGGTGGATCATCAGTGTTAGAGCTAAAATTAGCATGTTTAAAGTGATTTTCATGCTTCCAGGGGCTCGGGAAGTTAATTAAATACCATTTGGAGGCATTTAATGTTCGAGCAAAAACGGCTGATTTTCGACAAAAGAGATAACACCCCCCCATTACGTCATGCTTCAGAAATGTGGAAAATGGTCCGTTTTCAAATGTTTTATTTTTGAACATCAGTTCACATTTGTAGGTGGATCATCAGTGTTAGAGCTAAAATTAGCATGTTTAAAGTGATTTTCATGCTTCCAGGGGCTCGGGAAGTTAATTAAATACCATTTGGAGGCATTTAATGTTCGAGCAAAAGCGGCTGATTTTCGACAAAAGAGATAACACCCCCCCATTACGTCATGCTTCAGAAATGTGGAAAATGGTCCGTTTTCAAATGTTTTATTTTTGAACGTCAGTTCACATTTGTAGGTGGATCATCAGTGTTAGAGCTAAAATTAGCATGTTTGAAGTGATTTTCATGCTTCCAGGGGCCCAAAACACAAGATTTATGGAATGGTTAAAAGTGCATGAAAATGGCCAATTTACTCACTCTGAGTTCTCAAAAAGGGTTTCTTCACCCCGGGAAGTGAAATAAATACCATTTGGAGGCATTTAATGTTCGAGCAAAAACGGCTGATTTTCGACAAAAGAGATAACACCCCCCCATTACGTCATGCTTCAGAAATGTGGAAAATGGTCCGTTTTCAAATGTTTTATTTTTGAACGTCAGTTCACATTTGTAGGTGGATCATCACTGTTAGAGCTAAAATTAGCATGTTTAAAGTGATGTTCATGCTTCCAGGGGCTCGGGAAGTTAATTAAATACCATTTGGAGGCATTTAATGTTCGAGCAAAAACGGCTGATTTTCGACAAAAGAGATAACACCCCCCCATTACGTCATGCTTCAGAAATGTGGAAAATGGTCCGTTTTCAAATGTTTTATTTTTGAACGTCAGTTCACATTTGTAGGTGGATCATCAGTGTTAGAGCTAAAATTAGCATGTTTAAAGTGATTTTCATGCTTCCAGGGGCTCGGGAAGTTAATTAAATACCATTTGGAGGCATTTAATGTTCGAGCAAAAACGGCTGATTTTCGACAAAAGAGATAACACCCCCCCCATTACGTCATGCTTCAGAAATGTGGAAAATGGTCCGTTTTCAAATGTTTTATTTTTGAACGTCAGTTCACATTTGTAGGTGGATCATCAGTGTTAGAGCTAAAATTAGCATGTTTAAAGTGATTTTCATGCTTCCAGGGGCCCAAAACACAAGATTTATGGAATGGTTAAAAGTGCATGAAAATGGCCAATTTACTCACTCTGAGTTCTCAAAAAGGGTTTCTTCACCCCGGGAAGTTAATTAAATACCATTTGGAGACATTTAATGTTCGAGCAAAAACGGCTGATTTTCGACAAAAGAGATAACACCCCCCCATTACGTCATGCTTCAGAAATGTGGAAAATGGTCCGTTTTCAAATGTTTTATTTTTGAACGTCAGTTCACATTTGTAGGTGGATCATCAGTGTTAGAGCTAAAATTAGCATGTTTAAAGTGATTTTCATGCTTCCAGGGGCTCGGGAAGTGAAATAAATACCATTTGGAGGCATTTAATTTTCGAGCAAAAACGGCTGATTTTCGACAAAAGAGATAACACCCCCTCATTACGTCATGCTTCAGAAATGTGGAAAATGGTCCGTTTTCAAATGTTTTATTTTTGAACGTCAGTTCACATTTGTAGGTGGATCATCAGTGTTAGAGCTAAAATTAGCATGTTTAAAGTGATTTTCATGCTTCCAGGGGCCCAAAACACAAGATTTATGAAATGGGTAAAAGTGCATGAAAATGGCCAATTTACTCACTCTGAGTTCTCAAAAAGGGTTTCTTCACCCCGGGAAGTGAAATAAATACCATTTGGAGGCATTTAATGTTCGAGCAAAAACGGCTGATTTTCGACAAAAGAGATAACACCCCCCCCATTACGTCATGCTTCAGAAATGTGGAAAATGGTCCGTTTTCAAATGTTTTATTTTTGAACGTCAGTTCACATTTGTAGGTGGATCATCAGTGTTAGAGCTAAAATTAGCATGTTTAAAGTGATTTTCATGCTTCCAGGGGCTCGGGAAGTTAATTAAATACCATTTGGAGGCATTTAATGTTCGAGCAAAAACGGCTGATTTTCGACAAAAGAGATAACACCCCCCCATTACGTCATGCTTCAGAAATGTGGAAAATGGTCCGTTTTCAAATGTTTTATTTTTGAACGTCAGTTCACATTTGTAGGTGGATCATCAGTGTTAGAGCTAAAATTAGCATGTTTAAAGTGATTTTCATGCTTCCAGGGGCTCGGGAAGTTAATTAAATACCATTTGGAGGCATTTAATGTTCGAGCAAAAACGGCTGATTTTCGACAAAAGAGATAACACCCCCCCATTACGTCATGCTTCAGAAATGTGGAAAATGGTCCGTTTTCAAATGTTTTATTTTTGAACGTCAGTTCACATTTGTAGGTGGATCATCAGTGTTAGAGCTAAAATTAGCATGTTTGAAGTGATTTTCATGCTTCCAGGGGCCCAAAACACAAGATTTATGGAATGGTTAAAAGTGCATGAAAATGGCCAATTTACTCACTCTGAGTTCTCAAAAAGGGTTTCTTCACCCCGGGAAGTTAATTAAATACCATTTGGAGGCATTTAATGTTCGAGCAAAAACGGCTGATTTTCGACAAAAGAGATAACACCCCCCCATTACGTCATGCTTCAGAAATGTGGAAAATGGTCCGTTTTCAAATGTTTTATTTTTGAACGTCAGTTCACATTTGTAGGTGGATCATCAGTGTTAGAGCTAAAATTAGCATGTTTAAAGTGATTTTCATGCTTCCAGGGGCTCGGGAAGTGAAATAAATACCATTTGGAGGCTTTTAATGTGCGAGCAAAAACGGCTGATTTTCGACAAAAGAGATAACACCCCCCCATTACGTCATGCTTCAGAAATGTGGAAAATGGTCCGTTTTCAAATGTTTTATTTTTGAACGTCAGTTCACATTTGTAGGTGGATCATCAGTGTTAGAGCTAAAATTAGCATGTTTAAAGTGATTTTCATGCTTCCAGGGGCCCAAAACACAAGATTTATGGAATGGTTAAAAGTGCATGAAAATGGCCAATTTACTCACTCTGAGTTCTCAAAAAGGGTTTCTTCACCCCGGGAAGTGAAATAAATACCATTTGGAGGCATTTAATGTTCGAGCAAAAACGGCTGATTTTCGACAAAAGAGATAACACCCCCCCATTACGTCCTGCTTCAGAAATGTGGAAAATGGTCCGTTTTCAAATGTTTTATTTTTGAACGTCAGTTCACATTTGTAGGTGGATCATCAGTGTTAGAGCTAAAATTAGCATGTTTAAAGTGATTTTCATGCTTCCAGGGGCTCGGGAAGTTAATTAAATACCATTTGGAGGCATTTAATGTTCGAGCAAAAACGGCTGATTTTCGACAAAAGAGATAACACTCCCCCATTACGTCATGCTTCAGAAATGTGGAAAATGGTCCGTTTTCAAATGTTTTATTTTTGAACATCAGTTCACATTTGTAGGTGGATCATCAGTGTTAGAGCTAAAATTAGCATGTTTAAAGTGATTTTCATGCTTCCAGGGGCCCAAAACACAAGATTAATGGAATGGTTAAAAGTGCATGAAAATGGCCAATTTACTCACTCTGAGTTCTCAAAAAGGGTTTCTTCACCCCGGGAAGTGAAATAAATACCATTTGGAGGCATTTAATGTTCGAGCAAAAACGGCTGATTTTCGACAAAAGAGATAACACCCCCCCATTACGTCATGCTTCAGAAATGTGGAAAATGGTCCGTTTTCAAATGTTTTATTTTTGAACGTCAGTTCACATTTGTAGGTGGATCATCAGTGTTAGAGCTAAAATTAGCATGTTTAAAGTGATTTTCATGCTTCCAGGGGCCCAAAACACAAGATTTATGGAATGGTTAAAAGTGCATGAAAATGGCCAATTTACTCACTCTGAGTTCTCAAAAAGGGTTTCTTCACCCCGGGAAGTTAATTAAATACCATTTGGAGGCATTTAATGTTCGAGCAAAAACGGCTGATTTTCGACAAAAGAGATAACACCCCCCCCATTACGTCATGCTTCAGAAATGTGGAAAATGGTCCGTTTTCAAATGTTTTATTTTTGAACGTCAGTTCACATTTGTAGGTGGATCATCAGTGTTAGAGCTAAAATTAGCATGTTTAAAGTGATTTTCATGCTTCCAGGGGCTCGGGAAGTTAATTAAATACCATTTGGAGGCATTTAATGTTCGAGCAAAAACGGCTGATTTTCGACAAAAGAGATAACACTCCCCCATTACGTCATGCTTCAGAAATGTGGAAAATGGTCCGTTTTCAAATGTTTTATTTTTAAAAGTCAGTTCACATTTGTAGGTGGATCATCAGTGTTAGAGCTAAAATTAGCATGTTTAAAGTGATTTTCATGCTTCCAGGGGCCCAAAACACAAGATTTATGGAATGGTTAAAAGTGCATGAAAATGGCCAATTTACTCACTCTGAGTTCTCAAAAAGGGTTTCTTCACCCCGGGAAGTTAATTAAATACCATTTGGAGGCATTTAATGTTCGAGCAAAAACGGCTGATTTTCGACAAAAGAGATAACACCCCCCCATTACGTCATGCTTCAGAAATGTGGAAAATGGTCCGTTTTCAAATGTTTTATTTTTGAACGTCAGTTCACATTTGTAGGTGGATCATCAGTGTTAGAGCTAAAATTAGCATGTTTAAAGTGATTTTCATGCTTCCAGGGGCTCGGGAAGTGAAATAAATACCATTTGGAGGCATTTAATGTTCGAGCAAAAACGGCTGATTTTCGACAAAAGAGATAACACCCCCCCATTACGTCATGCTTCAGAAATGTGGAAAATGGTCAGTTTTCAAATGTTTTATTTTTGAACGTCAGTTCACATTTGTAGGTGGATCATCAGTGTTAGAGCTAAAATTAGCATGTTTAAAGTGATTTTCATGCTTCCAGGGGCCCAAAACACAAGATTTATGGAATGGTTAAAAGTGCATGAAAATGGCCAATTTACTCACTCTGAGTTCTCAAAAAGGGTTTCTTCACCCCGGGAAGTTAATTAAATACCATTTGGAGGCATTTAATGTTCGAGCAAAAACGACTGATTTTCGACAAAAGAGATAACACCCCCCCATTACGTCATGCTTCAGAAATTTGGAAAATGGTCCGTTTTCAAATGTTTTATTTTTGAACGTCAGTTCACATTTGTAGGTGGATCATCAGTGTTAGAGCTAAAATTAGCATGTTTAAAGTTATTTTCATGCTTCCAGGGGCTCGGGAAGTTAATTAAATACCATTTGGAGGCATTTAATGTTCGAGCAAAAACGGCTGATTTTCGACAAAAGAGATAACACCCCCCCATTACGTCATGCTTCAGAAATGTGGAAAATGGTCCGTTTTCAAATGTTTTATTTTTGAACGTCAGTTCACATTTGTAGGTGGATCATCAGTGTTAGAGCTAAAATTAGCATGTTTAAAGTGATTTTCATGCTTCCAGGGGCTCGGGAAGTTAATTAAATACCATTTGGAGGCATTTAATGTTCGAGCAAAAACGGCTGATTTTCAACAAAAGAGATAACACCCCCCCATTACGTCATGCTTCAGAAATGTGGAAAATGGTCCGTTTTCAAATGTTTTATTTTTGAACGTCAGTTCACATTTGTAGGTGGACCATCAGTGTTAGAGCTAAAATTAGCATGTTTAAAGTGATTTTCATGCTTCCAGGGGCCCAAAACACAAGATTTATGGAATGGTTAAAAGTGCATGAAAATGGCCAATTTACTCACTCTGAGTTCTCAAAAAGGGTTTCTTCACCCCGGGAAGTTAATTAAATACCATTTGGAGGCATTTAATGTTCGAGCAAAAACGGCTGATTTTCGACAAAAGAGATAACACCCCCCCATTACGTCATGCTTCAGAAATGTGGAAAATGGTCCGTTTTCAAATGTTTTATTTTTGAACGTCAGTTCACATTTGTAGGTGGATCATCAGTGTTAGAGCTAAAATTAGCATGTTTAAAGTGATTTTCATGCTTCCAGGGGCTCGGGAAGTGAAATAAATACCATTTGGAGGCATTTAATGTTCGAGCAAAAACGGCTGATTTTCGACAAAAGAGATAACACCCCCCCATTACGTCATGCTTCAGAAATGTGGAAAATGGTCCGTTTTCAAATGTTTTATTTTTGAACGTCAGTTCACATTTGTAGGTGGATCATCAGTGTTAGAGCTAAAATTAGCATGTTTAAAGTGATTTTCATGCTTCCAGGGGCTCGGGAAGTTAATTAAATACCATTTGGAGGCATTTAATGTTCGAGCAAAAACGGCTGATTTTCGACAAAAGAGATAACACCCCCCCATTACGTCATGCTTCAGAAATGTGGAAAATGGTCCGTTTTCAAATGTTTTATTTTTGAACATCAGTTCACATTTGTAGGTGGATCATCAGTGTTAGAGCTAAAATTAGCATGTTTAAAGTGATTTTCATGCTTCCAGGGGCTCGGGAAGTTAATTAAATACCATTTGGAGGCATTTAATGTTCGAGCAAAAGCGGCTGATATCGACAAAAGAGATAACACCCCCCCATTACGTCATGCTTCAGAAATGTGGAAAATGGTCCGTTTTCAAATGTTTTATTTTTGAACGTCAGTTCACATTTGTAGGTGGATCATCAGTGTTAGAGCTAAAATTAGCATGTTTGAAGTGATTTTCATGCTTCCAGGGGCCCAAAACACAAGATTTATGGAATGGTTAAAAGTGCATGAAAATGGCCAATTTACTCACTCTGAGTTCTCAAAAAGGGTTTCTTCACCCCGGGAAGTGAAATAAATACCATTTGGAGGCATTTAATGTTCGAGCAAAAACGGCTGATTTTCGACAAAAGAGATAACACCCCCCCATTACGTCATGCTTCAGAAATGTGGAAAATGGTCCGTTTTCAAATGTTTTATTTTTGAACGTCAGTTCACATTTGTAGGTGGATCATCAGTGTTAGAGCTAAAATTAGCATGTTTAAAGTGATGTTCATGCTTCCAGGGGCTCGGGAAGTTAATTAAATACCATTTGGAGGCATTTAATGTTCGAGCAAAAACGGCTGATTTTCGACAAAAGAGATAACACCCCCCCATTACGTCATGCTTCAGAAATGTGGAAAATGGTCCGTTTTCAAATGTTTTATTTTTGAACGTCAGTTCACATTTGTAGGTGGATCATCAGTGTTAGAGCTAAAATTAGCATGTTTAAAGTGATTTTCATGCTTCCAGGGGCTCGGGAAGTTAATTAAATACCATTTGGAGGCATTTAATGTTCGAGCAAAAACGGCTGATTTTCGACAAAAGAGATAACACCCCCCCATTACGTCATGCTTCAGAAATGTGGAAAATGGTCCGTTTTCAAATGTTTTATTTTTGAACGTCAGTTCACATTTGTAGGTGGATCATCAGTGTTAGAGCTAAAATTAGCATGTTTAAAGTGATTTTCATGCTTCCAGGGGCTCGGGAAGGTAATTAAATACCATTTGGAGGCATTTAATGTTCGAGCAAAAACGGCTGATTTTCAACAAAAGAGATAACACCCCCCCATTACGTCATGCTTCAGAAATGTGGAAAATGGTCCGTTTTCAAATGTTTTATTTTTGAACGTCAGTTCACATTTGTAGGTGGACCATCAGTGTTAGAGCTAAAATTAGCATGTTTAAAGTGATTTTCATGCTTCCAGGGGCCCAAAACACAAGATTTATGGAATGGTTAAAAGTGCATGAAAATGGCCAATTTACTCACTCTGAGTTCTCAAAAAGGGTTTCTTCACCCCGGGAAGTTAATTAAATACCATTTGGAGGCATTTAATGTTCGAGCAAAAACGGCTGATTTTCGACAAAAGAGATAACACCCCCCCATTACGTCATGCTTCAGAAATGTGGAAAATGGTCCGTTTTCAAATGTTTTATTTTTGAACGTCAGTTCACATTTGTAGGTGGATCATCAGTGTTAGAGCTAAAATTAGCATGTTTAAAGTGATTTTCATGCTTCCAGGGGCTCGGGAAGTGAAATAAATACCATTTGGAGGCATTTAATGTTCGAGCAAAAACGGCTGATTTTCGACAAAAGAGATAACACCCCCCCATTACGTCATGCTTCAGAAATGTGGAAAATGGTCAGTTTTCAAATGTTTTATTTTTGAACGTCAGTTCACATTTGTAGGTGGATCATCAGTGTTAGAGCTAAAATTAGCATGTTTAAAGTGATTTTCATGCTTCCAGGGGCCCAAAACACAAGATTTATGGAATGGTTAAAAGTGCATGAAAATGGCCAATTTACTCACTCTGAGTTCTCAAAAAGGGTTTCTTCACCCCGGGAAGTTAATTAAATACCATTTGGAGGCATTTAATGTTCGAGCAAAAACGACTGATTTTCGACAAAAGAGATAACACCCCCCCATTACGTCATGCTTCAGAAATTTGGAAAATGGTCCGTTTTCAAATGTTTTATTTTTGAACGTCAGTTCACATTTGTAGGTGGATCATCAGTGTTAGAGCTAAAATTAGCATGTTTAAAGTTATTTTCATGCTTCCAGGGGCTCGGGAAGTTAATTAAATACCATTTGGAGGCATTTAATGTTCGAGCAAAAACGGCTGATTTTCGACAAAAGAGATAACACCCCCCCATTACGTCATGCTTCAGAAATGTGGAAAATGGTCCGTTTTCAAATGTTTTATTTTTGAACGTCAGTTCACATTTGTAGGTGGATCATCAGCGTTAGAGCTAAAATTAGCATGTTTAAAGTGATTTTCATGCTTCCAGGGGCTCGGGAAGTTAATTAAATACCATTTGGAGGCATTTAATGTTCGAGCAAAAACGGCTGATTTTCGACAAAAGAGATAACACCCCCCCATTACGTCATGCTTCAGAAATGTGGAAAATGGTCCGTTTTCAAATGTTTTATTTTTGAACGTCAGTTCACATTTGTAGGTGGATCATCAGTGTTAGAGCTAAAATTAGCATGTTTAAAGTGATTTTCATGCTTCCAGGGGCTCGGGAAGTTAATTAAATACCATTTGGAGGCATTTAATGTTCGAGCAAAAACGGCTGATTTTCAACAAAAGAGATAACACCCCCCCATTACGTCATGCTTCAGAAATGTGGAAAATGGTCCGTTTTCAAATGTTTTATTTTTGAACGTCAGTTCACATTTGTAGGTGGACCATCAGTGTTAGAGCTAAAATTAGCATGTTTAAAGTGATTTTCATGCTTCCAGGGGCCCAAAACACAAGATTTATGGAATGGTTAAAAGTGCATGAAAATGGCCAATTTACTCACTCTGAGTTCTCAAAAAGGGTTTCTTCACCCCGGGAAGTTAATTAAATACCATTTGGAGGCATTTAATGTTCGAGCAAAAACGGCTGATTTTCGACAAAAGAGATAACACCCCCCCATTACGTCATGCTTCAGAAATGTGGAAAATGGTCCGTTTTCAAATGTTTTATTTTTGAACGTCAGTTCACATTTGTAGGTGGATCATCAGTGTTAGAGCTAAAATTAGCATGTTTAAAGTGATTTTCATGCTTCCAGGGGCTCGGGAAGTGAAATAAATACCATTTGGAGGCATTTAATGTTCGAGCAAAAACGGCTGATTTTCGACAAAAGAGATAACACCCCCCCATTACGTCATGCTTCAGAAATGTGGAAAATGGTCCGTTTTCAAATGTTTTATTTTTGAACGTCAGTTCACATTTGTAGGTGGATCATCAGTGTTAGAGCTAAAATTAGCATGTTTAAAGTGATTTTCATGCTTCCAGGGGCTCGGGAAGTTAATTAAATACCATTTGGAGGCATTTAATGTTCGAGGAAAAACGGCTGATTTTCGACAAAAGAGATAACACCCCCCCATTACGTCATGCTTCAGAAATGTGGCAAATGGTCCGTTTTCAAATGTTTTATTTTTGAACGTCAGTTCACATTTGTAGGTGGATCATCAGTGTTAGAGCTAAAATTAGCATGTTTAAAGTGATTTTCATGCTTCCAGGGGCTCGGGAAGTTAATTAAATACCATTTGGAGGCATTTAATGTTCGAGCAAAAACGGCTGATTTTCGACAAAAGAGATAACACCCCCCCATTACGTCATGCTTCAGAAATGTGGAAAATGGTCCGTTTTCAAATGTTTTATTTTTGAACGTCAGTTCACATTTGTAGGTGGATCATCAGTGTTAGAGCTAAAATTAGCATGTTTAAAGTGATTTTCATGCTTCCAGGGGCCCAAAACACAAGATTAATGGAATGGTTAAAAGTGCATGAAAATGGCCAATTTACTCACTCTGAGTTCTCAAAAAGGGTTTCTTCACCCCGGGAAGTTAATTAAATACCATTTGGAGGCATTTAATGTTCGAGCAAAAACGGCTGATTTTCGACAAAAGAGATAACACCCCCCATTACGTCATGCTTCAGAAATGTGGAAAATGGTCCGTTTTCAAATGTTTTATTTTTGAACGTCAGTTCACATTTGTAGGTGGATCATCAGTGTTAGAGCTAAAATTAGCATGTTTAAAGTGATTTTCATGCTTCCAGGGGCCCAAAACACAAGATTTATGGAATGGTTAAAAGTGCATGAAAATGGCCAATTTACTCACTCTGAGTTCTCAAAAAGGGTTTCTTCACCCCGGGAAGTGAAATAAATACCATTTGGAGGCATTTAATGTTCGAGCAAAAACGGCTGATTTTCGACAAAAGAGATAACACCCCCCCATTACGTCATGCTTCAGAAATGTGGAAAATGGTCCGTTTTCAAATGTTTTATTTTTGAACGTCAGTTCACATTTGTAGGTGGATCATCAGTTTTAGAGCTAAAATTAGCATGTTTAAAGTGATTTTCATGCTTCCAGGGGCTCGGGAAGTTAATTAAATACCATTTGGAGGCATTTAATGTTCGAGCAAAAACGGCTGATTTTCGACAAAAGAGATAACACCCCCCCATTACGTCATGCTTCAGAAATGTGGAAAATGGTCCGTTTTCAAATGTTTTATTTTTGAACGTCAGTTCACATTTGTAGGTGGATCATCAGTGTTAGAGCTAAAATTAGCATGTTTAAAGTGATTTTCATGCTTCCAGGGGCTCGGGAAGTTAATTAAATACCATATGGCTGAGATACCCGCCACCCCCTCTCAACACAATCCCCAAAGGAGGGAAACCGGAAACAGCTCTTAAAGTTTTTGGAAGAGGGAGGGAGTGACCCTCCCGGCCGTATTTATTAAAACAAAATTAAAACATTAAACAGTTCATATTAATGTACAATTTCATTACCACATTGCGATGTTTGGCTAACCTTAACAGATTCTCTAATACAGAGGTTCTCCTAGCCGAACTAACATCCTACAAACATTTTCTTGAAATATTGAAATTGTACATCCTAACGTTTAAGGGCCAACGGCAAGGTCGTAACCGGTGTCAAGATCCCTAACCAGAAATACCCCCCCCCCACTTGGGAGGGGCGACAGCACTGAGGCGTACCTCAAGTGCAAACTACCAATTTCCCTTGACTTGACGGGGGCACCAATAAACTCGACGCCAGTTAAAGGTCGTTCGAGGACTCGTGTGAGGTTATCTAGAAGGTATCGTAGACCTCCCCCCAAACCCCGCACAACTTACCACATCTGCCGTCGCAGACGTTACTGGCCCCGGGAAATTCCCCAGGAGGGGGCTGTAACCCCTCCTACACAGGAAGGGGCCTTGACCGCCTTTCCTTTTCTTTCGGCGACCCATCCTTAGAAGGGACCGCCTCCCCGTTGAGGGGCCAAAGGCCACCTCTCCCGAGCGCTCCCATCCGTGTTGGGTGACGCCCACTCATAGGGATCTTCCAATTAGTGCTCACCGATCATGACCTTACCGCCCGACCAAAATAAATACGACAATTCTAACTAAATTACTAAATGACTCAATTACTTGAAAGACAGTGACAACAACCACTTTATTAAAACATGCTTACTGATGAACACTAAAGCAGGATTACTTTATTTGTAAAACGTACCACAAATTGACCATTCTTTATTGCATATTCAACGTTATCACGATACTAATCACACCTGTAAACAAAGAATTAGAGTTACCACCTCAAACTTTATTCAAAACAACTTGCTGTCCTCAGGGGCTGGTGGGTGGGTCAAAATTGGCTCTTTGTTCCGTCTCGAGCTCTCGTACAGCGAGGAGGTGCAGCTTCAGAGCACAGGAACAAGAGGATGCCCTCAGGTCTTGCGTCCCTTTTTATCCGTCTTCAGGGCGGGCGTAAACCCGCCCCTGCCTGCCCCGAGGGCGTGGCCAGCCGCGTCAGTGTCTAGGACAGCCCACTCTAGGGCGGGAAAAAGCGCGCCCCGGCTACGCCGCTTCGGGCATACCAGCCGAGACGCGCCTCCCGCCCAAAATGGCTTCCCGGGGGGATCGAGGTACTCTGCCATACGTTCGGGGGGACCGAGTGGTCGCCCCTTTCCATATGGCTGAGATACCCGCCACCCCCTCTCAACACAATCCCCAAAGGAGGGAAACCGGAAACAGCTCTTAAAGTTTTTGGAAGAGGGAGGGAGTGACCCTCCCGGCCGTATTTATTAAAACAAAATTAAAACATTAAACAGTTCATATTAATGTACAATTTCATTACCACATTGCGATGTTTGGCTAACCTTAACAGATTCTCTAATACAGAGGTTCTCCTAGCCGAACTAACATCCTACAAACATTTTCTTGAAATATTGAAATTGTACATCCTAACGTTTAAGGGCCAACGGCAAGGTCGTAACCGGTGTCAAGATCCCTAACCAGAAATACCCCCCCACTTGGGAGGGGCGACAGCACTGAGGCGTACCTCAAGTGCAAACTACCAATTTCCCTTGACTTGACGGGGGCACCAATAAACTCGACGCCAGTTAAAGGTCGTTCGAGGACTCGTGTGAGGTTATCTAGAAGGTATCGTAGACCTCCCCCCAAACCCCGCACAACTTACCACATCTGCCGTCGCAGACGTTACTGGCCCCGGGAAATTCCCCAGGAGGGGGCTGTAACCCCTCCTACACAGGAAGGGGCCTTGACCGCCTTTCCTTTTCTTTCGGCGACCCATCCTTAGAAGGGACCGCCTCCCCGTTGAGGGGCCAAAGGCCACCTCTCCCGAGCGCTCCCATTCGTGTTGGGTGACGCCCACTCATAGGGATCTTCCAATTAGTGCTCACCGATCATGACCTTACCGCCACAGGCCGGATAGTTGACCGGCTATCCGGACCCCCCCACAAAGCTCCTACCTAAAGGTCATGTTGTAACGTTTTTAACCATGCTAAGAAGTCTCCTATGAGTAACTCATTCCCCACCCGAGACAAATGCACACCATCCCCCAAATACATACTGTCATCATTAATACAGCCATGCGAAATAGAATGCAATGTCCTGGAACGGAACAACCTACTCACTTTGTTATTAAGTTTTCTAACAGAATGATTCAAAGCGGAAATAGAAATAGCCCCCCGCCACACCTTTCGTGGGATCATATGGGACCACGCAATTGTGCACCCCGGAACTCTCCTCGCCAACCAACTTACAGTGGAAAGCATTGCCTCCAGGAGAAGTCGTCTACCGGTGGTGACCAAATCATTGCCCCCTAAATGCACTATAACTATAGCCGGCGGTGACCTCGTCCGCCCTAACAGACCCTCGAAAAAGGACTGAAACTGGTCAATACAGAGACCGCCTCTTCCGTGGAAGGACACCCTGTACCCGTATTCCCCAGCTACGTGAATCATATCACCTGCTTTGAATACGTCCGCGGCACGCCTCACGTATGAGTGGCCCACGACCCACACCTCCTTTTTCACAGCCGGTGATGCCTGACCGCTGGCCCGGTGTTGGGTCGACTGCATAGTCCGCCCCGCCTCGTAGGCTTGCGTAACTGAAAACCAAACAAAACAAGAAGCGTGAGTACATTATTACAGCTTCACAACATGTGCAACCGCACGTATCTCTTATAACAATTGGAGGACCAACGCCCCACTCGTTTCACTTGTTCAACATTAAGACCCCTGGCTGTAGCTTCCGTAGCAGCCCCTATCCGAAAGGAATGGGTCCCAAATTCGCCCGGGTTCAAGCCCGCAGCGGCAATTGACATCGCAAGCACCCGCTGAAACTGAAATTTCGTCAGTGGGGTGGCGTCTGCGTGTCTTAACAAAGTCCCCCCCCATGATGCCACCCTTCGTGCTAGGTAATCTTCTAAACACTTTACCGGACACATGGAGGACCCGGGAATCCTGCGTATGATTACGCAGTCACCCATCCCATCTTGATCAGTCTTGGACCTTACAAAGGAGACTGTCATTGTTTCTCCCCTGATCTGAACGTGTTCCTGGCACAAACCCCCTGCCACATCCAATTTGTTCCTTGCAACTAGTTCGCTTACCCGCATCGCCCCGTGAAATGCTAGCGAAAAGGCGGCTCGGAACAGCACCGCCTCAAACTGAGATGAACATGTGGCCGGGAGTGTGGCCAACAACTGGGACAATCTATCCAAACCTATCGGGCGCCTTTCATCTAATCTGCGACCCTCAAGGCGTTGCCACCCACGCAGCGCTTTCTGTACAACGAAAGACGCTGTCGGGTCCTGGATAGCGTGTGCTCTGGCAACAAAGGAAATGGCAGCACGATGCCTCTGGGCCGTAGCCACCGATTTCCCAGCCCTACGTAATGACATCAGAAAATTCACTACCCATTCCTCGTGACCCCAAAGCCGCTCTCTATCAGTCCCCAAAAAGGCTAAATAGGACCGAAACGCCCCTTTGCATGCCTTCCTCGTCCTTGGTGCTAGACTCTCTCCCACGAGGTGACGAAGTTCGGGGCACCGAGAGACCAGAGAGCTTCGGGAAAGGGTGCCGGCTCTGGGTCCGCTGAGGGAAGGAAACCCGAGAAAGCCTGCATTTGAAAACGAGACAGTGCATCAGCCGCCTGATTCATTACCCCTGGGACATGTTTTGCTCTGAATAGCACATTCAGTTGCATACACAGTAAAACAATTTCTTTGAGCAGTCTTAAAATCAGTTTACAACGTGCTGCCTGACTATTGATGCACTCAACCACGGTCATATTGTCAGACCAAAATATGACAGAGTGATCTTTGAACCCTTCGGGCCAGGTTCTCAGGGCCACCAAAATGGGAAAAAGTTCCAGGAAAGCAATATTAGTTGTCAGACCACTGTCATGCCACCATGTCGGCCATCTCTGTGCCGACCATTTTGCGCCAAAGATGGCACCAAAACCCATGCTTCCTGCTGAATCTGTCCACAGCCCCAGCTCGTCAGAGGACACGGCTGGTTTGTTCCAGACGACTCGAC
The DNA here is from genome assembly GCF_964263255.1 of Lissotriton vulgaris. Classification (NCBI taxonomy): domain Eukaryota; kingdom Metazoa; phylum Chordata; class Amphibia; order Caudata; family Salamandridae; genus Lissotriton; species Lissotriton vulgaris. The sequence continues at coordinate 149,089 of NW_028253626.1, read as the reverse complement.
CATTAAAATCCGCCAGAAATGCTAACCAAATACGCATGTCCTGGCGGACCTCAGCCGATAGTCTCGTGTGATGATGGCCCTCCTTTAGGCCGCCCATAGCTTGGGAAATTGACCGGGAAAAGGGGCGGGCCATTGGTATCACCCTCAGGGCAAAATTCAACTGTCCCACCAACTGCTGTAGTTGATGCAGCGTAACTTTAGATGCATTTATACATACTTGCAGAGTTGCCCTGAACTTCCCAACTTTGTCAGCTGGCAATCGAAAACAACCCTCACTGGAATCTAACTCGATCCCCAGAAACTCAAGGCAAGTCGCAGGACCCACCGTCTTACCTGGTGCCAATGGCACACCAAACTGTTTCATTAACACACAAAATTCGGCCAAGGCCTGGCCACATTCGAGATCCCCGGCTGCCCCAAGGAACAAAAAATCATCAAGGTAATGCATTACATGTTGGAAACCCGTCTTCTGTGTGAAGACCCATTGTAGGAAACTACTAAATTTCTCGAAATAGGCACAAGATATAGAGCACCCCATCGGCATACACCTATCCATGTAATAACAACCCTGAAACATGAATCCCAGGAGACGCTGGTCGTCTGGGTGTACCGGGAGCAGTCGGAACGCTGATTCGATATCTGATTTCGCCATCAGCGCCCCGGGCCCCAGGCGATTCAAAATGGCTACGGCCTCATCGAAGGATGCGTACCGCACCGAACACACTTCTGGATCTATTGCATCGTTTACAGAAAGACCACGTGGAGCTGATAAATTATGAATCAGTCGGAACTCGCCTGGATCCTTCTTGGGGACCACCCCTAAAGGGGAACAAACAAAATTCTGGACCGGGGGTACACTAAACGGGCCGGCGACCCGACCTCGAGTCACCTCTTTCCGGATCTTATCCTGTACTACGGTCGTATGCTGCAGGACGGAAAGTTGATTTTTACACTTTTCCACACCCTGAAAGTCCCCTACCGGGATGCGGAAACCATAGGAAAAACCGTTCCGCAGCACCCCAGCAGAAGTACGATCCGGGTATTCACTGAACCAGGGAATCATCGCCAAGGTATCAATCGGGGTAGGTAAAGGCGCCCCTCGGACTATATTAGACCTGTTTGGCGCCTCCTCTCCCCCCATTATCACCCGTTTTGGCTCTGCACGTGGACTCAGGATGGGACGACCCGCATCCACTACACTCATGTTTAAATTTACACGATCCCTGTGGCCTAGTACATTTACCTCTGTTGAAATTAAAGCAGAACCCCCTTTTTCCTGCATTGCCGGCAGGTCTCGAGTGATCTTCGGTACCCGTACCTGAACGAAAGGGCGTCCCCCCATAATGGCGGGAGGATTCGCCAACATTACTTCCTACCAATGGCATTTTCAACATACCCGTCTCCTTCATTTTATCCCATGTCAAAGAATCGTAACAATCCCAGGTTAAGCTTTTGTTATGCTCCTTGGCCTTTCTAAACAGATTATCGTAGCAGAACCAATGGTTACCCTGGTGTGATGTCGAGTACCCCATGATTCGCGACTGATAGGTTGGCAACTCGGAAAGCAACTCAGGCCTACGTTCCCCTAAGATCGACGTAAAAATTCCCCATGCCTTGCCCCAATTGCCAATATTCTCGTTCACTTTAAAGGCGGCCATTTTCGCGCGCCAAACACTCGGGTGCATGAGATCCTTCTGACCCTTAACATGCTCCACCTCATAATGATCAACAAGCAACGAGAAGATGTTCACATATTCCCCTGCCCAAATTTTTTCCTTAATCGTCAAAGGAACATGTTGACCCAATCTTTCTCTACGAGAGGGTGCTGACTCATCCCTCGCAATCGGCAATGGCCGCTTACCTGCACCGGACGCTGCCTCTGCGGTCGCACCCGTCCCTGGTGTCCTGTCCACTACTGCAGCCGGCACGGACACCTTGGCTGCCTCCCGTTTCTCACGCAGTTGCTTCATCAGCGCCTGCGCGTCGACAGCCGTGGCGCCCTCGTTACCTTTACCCAACCACGCTGCCAATTGTGCTGCCAGCTCGGGCGGCATATCGTCCTCGGACACGGGGGTGACCACAACGGGTATCGGATTCCCCTCCTCCGGCACGGGAGTTGGTGCCTCGAGCGGGGCACTGGGACCCGGGATGTCTTCTCCCGCTGCTCCCCTCCTGGGCCTCTTGTTTTTCCCACCCGGGGCTGCTCCCGCCAAAGGACGTTTTGGTCCCCCTTCCTCGTTCTTATCACCCCGCTTCTTTAGTTCGGACATCTCCTTCAGGAGAACACGCAGCATCTGTTCAGTAGTCATGCGTTTTCCCGCCTTCTTCGGCATTCTCCAACAGAGTAACTGTAAAACAAACAAGAACGATTAAAACGCTCAAAATTGGCTCTTTGTTCCGTCTCGAGCTCTCGTACAGCGAGGAGGTGCAGCTTCAGAGCACAGGAACAAGAGGATGCCCTCAGGTCTTGCGTCCCTTTTTATCCATCTTCAGGGCGGGCGTAAACCCGCCCCTGCCTGCCCCGAGGGCATGGCCAGCCGCGTCAGTGTCTAGGACAGCCCACTCTAGGGCGGGAAAAAGCGCGCCCCGGCTACGCCGCTTCGGGCATACCAGCCGAGACGCGCCTCCCGCCCAAAATGGCTTCCCGGGGGGATCGAGGTACTCTGCCATACGTTCGGGGGGACCGAGTGGTCGCCCCTTTCCATTTGGAGGCATTTAATGTTCGAGCAAAAACGGCTGATTTTCGACAAAAGAGATAACACCCCCCCATTACGTCATGCTTCAGAAATGTGGAAAATGGTCCGTTTTCAAATGTTTTATTTTTGAACGTCAGTTCACATTTGTAGGTGGATCATCAGTGTTAGAGCTAAAATTAGCATGTTTAAAGTGATTTTCATGCTTCCAGGGGCCCAAAACACAAGATTTATGGAATGGTTAAAAGTGCATGAAAATGGCCAATTTACTCACTCTGAGTTCTCAAAAAGGGTTTCTTCACCCCGGGAAGTTAATTAAATACCATTTGGAGGCATTTAATGTTCGAGCAAAAACGGCTGATTTTCGACAAAAGAGATAACACCCCCCCATTACGTCATGCTTCAGAAATGTGGAAAATGGTCCGTTTTCAAATGTTTTATTTTTGAACGTCAGTTCACATTTGTAGGTGGATCATCAGTGTTAGAGCTAAAATTAGCATGTTTAAAGTGATTTTCATGCTTCCAGGGGCTCGGGAAGTGAAATAAATACCATTTGGAGGCATTTAATGTTCGAGCAAAAACGGCTGATTTTCGACAAAAGAGATAACACCCCCCCATTACGTCATGCTTCAGAAATGTGGAAAATGGTCCGTTTTCAAATGTTTTATTTTTGAACGTCAGTTCACATTTGTAGGTGGATCATCAGTGTTAGAGCTAAAATTAGCATGTTTAAAGTGATTTTCATGCTTCCAGGGGCTCGGGAAGTGAAATAAATACCATTTGGAGGCATTTAATGTTCGAGCAAAAACGGCTGATTTTCGACAAAAGAGATAACACCCCCCCATTACGTCATGCTTCAGAAATGTGGAAAATGGTCAGTTTTCAAATGTTTTATTTTTGAACGTCAGTTCACATTTGTAGGTGGACCATCAGTGTTAGAGCTAAAATTAGCATGTTTAAAGTGATTTTCATGCTTCCAGGGGCCCAAAACACAAGATTTATGGAATGGTTAAAAGTGCATGAAAATGGCCAATTTACTCACTCTGAGTTCTCAAAAAGGGTTTCTTCACCCCGGGAAGTTAATTAAATACCATTTGGAGGCATTTAATGTTCGAGCAAAAACGGCTGATTTTCGACAAAAGAGATAACACCCCCCCCATTACGTCATGCTTCAGAAATGTGGAAAATGGTCCGTTTTCAAATGTTTTATTTTTGAACGTCAGTTCACATTTGTAGGTGGATCATCAGTGTTAGAGCTAAAATTAGCATGTTTAAAGTGATTTTCATGCTTCCAGGGGCTCGGGAAGTGAAATAAATGCCATTTGGAGGCATTTAATGTTCGAGCAAAAACGGCTGATTTTCGACAAAAGAGATAACACCCCCCCATTACGTCATGCTTCAGAAATGTGGAAAATGGTCCGTTTTCAAATGTTTTATTTTTGAACGTCAGTTCACATTTGTAGGTGGATCATCAGTGTTAGAGCTAAAATTAGCATGTTTAAAGTGATTTTCATGCTTCCAGGGGCTCGGGAAGTTAATTAAATACCATTTGGAGGCATTTAATGTTCGAGCAAAAACGGCTGATTTTCGACAAAAGAGATAACACCCCCCCATTACGTCATGCTTCAGAAATGTGGAAAATGGTCCGTTTTCAAATGTTTTATTTTTGAACGTCAGTTCACATTTGTAGGTGGATCATCAGTGTTAGAGCTAAAATTAGCATGTTTAAAGTGATTTTCATGCTTCCAGGGGCCCAAAACACAAGATTTATGGAATGGTTAAAAGTGCATGAAAATGGCCAATTTACTCACTCTGAGTTCTCAAAAAGGGTTTCTTCACCCCGGGAAGTGAAATAAATACCATTTGGAGGCATTTAATGTTCGAGCAAAAACGGCTGATTTTCGACAAAAGAGATAACACCCCCCCATTACGTCATGCTTCAGAAATGTGGAAAATGGTCCGTTTTCAAATGTTTTATTTTTGAACGTCAGTTCACATTTGTAGGTGGATCATCAGTTTTAGAGCTAAAATTAGCATGTTTAAAGTGATTTTCATGCTTCCAGGGGCTCGGCAAGTTAATTAAATACCATTTGGAGGCATTTAATGTTCGAGCAAAAACGGCTGATTTTCGACAAAAGAGATAACACCCCCCCATTACGTCATGCTTCAGAAATGTGGAAAATGGTCCGTTTTCAAATGTTTTATTTTTGAACGTCAGTTCACATTTGTAGGTGGATCATCAGTGTTAGAGCTAAAATTAGCATGTTTAAAGTGATTTTCATGCTTCCAGGGGCCCAAAACACAAGATTTATGGAATGGTTAAAAGTGCATGAAAATGGCCAATTTACTCACTCTGAGTTCTCAAAAAGGGTTTCTTCACCCCGGGAAGTTAATTAAATACCATTTGGAGGCATTTAATGTTCGAGCAAAAACGGCTGATTTTCGACAAAAGAGATAACACCCCCCCATTACGTCATGCTTCAGAAATGTGGAAAATGGTCCGTTTTCAAATGTTTTATTTTTGAACGTCAGTTCACATTTGTAGGTGGATCATCAGTGTTAGAGCTAAAATTAGCATGTTTAAAGTGATTTTCATGCTTCCAGGGGCTCGGGAAGTGAAATAAATACCATTTGGAGGCATTTAATGTTCGAGCAAAAACGGCTGATTTTCGACAAAAGAGATAACACCCCCCCATTACGTCATGCTTCAGAAATGTGGAAAATGGTCCGTTTTCAAATGTTTTATTTTTGAACGTCAGTTCACATTTGTAGGTGGATCATCAGTGTTAGAGCTAAAATTAGCATGTTTAAAGTGATTTTCATGCTTCCAGGGGCTCGGGAAGTGAAATAAATACCATTTGGAGGCATTTAATGTTCGAGCAAAAACGGCTGATTTTCGACAAAAGAGATAACACCCCCCCATTACGTCATGCTTCAGAAATGTGGAAAATGGTCAGTTTTCAAATGTTTTATTTTTGAACGTCAGTTCACATTTGTAGGTGGATCATCAGTGTTAGAGCTGAAATTAGCATGTTTAAAGTGATTTTCATGCTTCCAGGGGCCCAAAACACAAGATTTATGGAATGGTTAAAAGTGCATGAAAATGGCCAATTTACTCACTCTGAGTTCTCAAAAAGGGTTTCTTCACCCCGGGAAGTTAATTAAATACCATTTGGAGGCATTTAATGTTCGAGCAAAAACGGCTGATTTTCGACAAAAGAGATAACACCCCCCCATTATGTCATGCTTCAGAAATGTGGAAAATGGTCCGTTTTCAAATGTTTTATTTTTGAACGTCAGTTCACATTTGTAGGTGGATCATCAGTGTTAGAGCTAAAATTAGCATGTTTAAAGTGATTTTCATGCTTCCAGGGGCTCGGGAAGTTAATTAAATACCATTTGGAGGCATTTAATGTTCGAGCAAAAACGGCTGATTTTCGACAAAAGAGATAACACCCCCCCATTACGTCATGCTTCAGAAATGTGGAAAATGGTCCGTTTTCAAATGTTTTATTTTTGAACGTCAGTTCACATTTGTAGGTGGATCATCAGTGTTAGAGCTAAAATTAGCATGTTTAAAGTGATTTTCATGCTTCCAGGGGCTCGGGAAGTTAATTAAATACCATTTGGAGGCATTTAATGTTCGAGCAAAAACGGCTGATTTTCGACAAAAGAGATAACACCCCCCCATTACGTCATGCTTCAGAAATGTGGAAAATGGTCCGTTTTCAAATGTTTTATTTTTGAACGTCAGTTCACATTTGTAGGTGGATCATCAGTGTTAGAGCTAAAATTAGCATGTTTAAAGTGATTTTCATGCTTCCAGGGGCTCGGGAAGTTAATTAAATACCATTTGGAGGCATTTAATGTTCGAGCAAAAACGGCTGATTTTCAACAAAAGAGATAACACCCCCCCATTACGTCATGCTTCAGAAATGTGGAAAATGGTCCGTTTTCAAATGTTTTATTTTTGAACGTCAGTTCACATTTGTAGGTGGACCATCAGTGTTAGAGCTAAAATTAGCATGTTTAAAGTGATTTTCATGCTTCCAGGGGCCCAAAACACAAGATTTATGGAATGGTTAAAAGTGCATGAAAATGGCCAATTTACTCACTCTGAGTTCTCAAAAAGGGTTTCTTCACCCCGGGAAGTTAATTAAATACCATTTGGAGGCATTTAATGTTCGAGCAAAAACGGCTGATTTTCGACAAAAGAGATAACACCCCCCCCATTACGTCATGCTTCAGAAATGTGGAAAATGGTCCGTTTTCAAATGTTTTATTTTTGAACGTCAGTTCACATTTGTAGGTGGATCATCAGTGTTAGAGCTAAAATTAGCATGTTTAAAGTGATTTTCATGCTTCCAGGGGCTCGGGAAGTGAAATAAATGCCATTTGGAGGCATTTAATGTTCGAGCAAAAACGGCTGATTTTCGACAAAAGAGATAACACCCCCCCATTACGTCATGCTTCAGAAATGTGGAAAATGGTCCGTTTTCAAATGTTTTATTTTTGAACGTCAGTTCACATTTGTAGGTGGATCATCAGTGTTAGAGCTAAAATTAGCATGTTTAAAGTGATTTTCATGCTTCCAGGGGCTCGGGAAGTTAATTAAATACCATTTGGAGGCATTTAATGTTCGAGCAAAAACGGCTGATTTTCGACAAAAGAGATAACACCCCCCCATTACGTCATGCTTCAGAAATGTGGAAAATGGTCCGTTTTCAAATGTTTTTTTTTTGAACGTCAGTTCACATTTGTAGGTGGATCATCAGTGTTAGAGCTAAAATTAGCATGTTTAAAGTGATTTTCATGCTTCCAGGGGCCCAAAACACAAGATTTATGGAATGGTTAAAAGTGCATGAAAATGGCCAATTTACTCACTCTGAGTTCTCAAAAAGGGTTTCTTCACCCCGGGAAGTGAAATAAATACCATTTGGAGGCATTTAATGTTCGAGCAAAAACGGCTGATTTTCGACAAAAGAGATAACACCCCCCCATTACGTCATGCTTCAGAAATGTGGAAAATGGTCCGTTTTCAAATGTTTTATTTTTGAACGTCAGTTCACATTTGTAGGTGGATCATCAGTTTTAGAGCTAAAATTAGCATGTTTAAAGTGATTTTCATGCTTCCAGGGGCTCGGCAAGTTAATTAAATACCATTTGGAGGCATTTAATGTTCGAGCAAAAACGGCTGATTTTCGACAAAAGAGATAACACCCCCCCATTACGTCATGCTTCAGAAATGTGGAAAATGGTCCGTTTTCAAATGTTTTATTTTTGAACGTCAGTTCACATTTGTAGGTGGATCATCAGTGTTAGAGCTAAAATTAGCATGTTTAAAGTGATTTTCATGCTTCCAGGGGCTCGGGAAGTTAATTAAATACCATTTGGAGGCATTTAATGTTCGAGCAAAAACGGCTGATTTTCGACAAAAGAGATAACACCCCCCCATTACGTCATGCTTCAGAAATGTGGAAAATGGTCCGTTTTCAAATGTTTTATTTTTGAACGTCAGTTCACATTTGTAGGTGGATCATCAGTGTTAGAGCTAAAATTAGCATGTTTAAAGTGATTTTCATGCTTCCAGGGGCCCAAAACACAAGATTTATGGAATGGTTAAAAGTGCATGAAAATGGCCAATTTACTCACTCTGAGTTCTCAAAAAGGGTTTCTTCACCCCGGGAAGTTAATTAAATACCATTTGGAGGCATTTAATGTTCGAGCAAAAACGGCTGATTTTCGACAAAAGAGATAACACCCCCCCATTACGTCATGCTTCAGAAATGTGGAAAATGGTCCGTTTTCAAATGTTTTATTTTTGAACGTCAGTTCACATTTGTAGGTGGATCATCAGTGTTAGAGCTAAAATTAGCATGTTTAAAGTGATTTTCATGCTTCCAGGGGCTCGGGAAGTGAAATAAATACCATTTGGAGGCCTTTAATGTTCGAGCAAAAACGGCTGATTTTCGACAAAAGAGATAACACCCCCCCATTACGTCATGCTTCAGAAATGTGGAAAATGGTCCGTTTTCAAATGTTTTATTTTTGAACGTCAGTTCACATTTGTAGGTGGATCATCAGTGTTAGAGCTAAAATTAGCATGTTTAAAGTGATTTTCATGCTTCCAGGGGCCCAAAACACAAGATTTATGGAATGGTTAAAAGTGCATGAAAATGGCCAATTTACTCACTCTGAGTTCTCAAAAAGGGTTTCTTCACCCCGGGAAGTGAAATAAATACCATTTGGAGGCATTTAATGTTCGAGCAAAAACGGCTGATTTTCGACAAAAGAGATAACACCCCCCCCATTACGTCATGCTTCAGAAATGTGGAAAATGGTCCGTTTTCAAATGTTTTATTTTTGAACGTCAGTTCACATTTGTAGGTGGATCATCAGTGTTAGAGCTAAAATTAGCATGTTTAAAGTGATTTTCATGCTTCCAGGGGCTCGGGAAGTTAATTAAATACCATTTGGAGGCATTTAATGTTCGAGCAAAAACGGCTGATTTTCGACAAAAGAGATAACACCCCCCCATTACGTCATGCTTCAGAAATGTGGAAAATGGTCCGTTTTCAAATGTTTTATTTTTGAACGTCAGTTCACATTTGTAGGTGGATCATCAGTGTTAGAGCTAAAATTAGCATGTTTAAAGTGATTTTCATGCTTCCAGGGGCTCGGGAAGTTAATTAAATACCATTTGGAGGCATTTAATGTTCGAGCAAAAACGGCTGATTTTCGACAAAAGAGATAACACCCCCCCATTACGTCATGCTTCAGAAATGTGGAAAATGGTCCGTTTTCAAATGTTTTATTTTTGAACGTCAGTTCACATTTGTAGGTGGATCATCAGTGTTAGAGCTAAAATTAGCATGTTTAAAGTGATTTTCATGCTTCCAGGGGCTCGGGAAGTTAATTAAATACCATTTGGAGGCATTTAATGTTCGAGCAAAAACGGCTGATTTTCAACAAAAGAGATAACACCCCCCCATTACGTCATGCTTCAGAAATGTGGAAAATGGTCCGTTTTCAAATGTTTTATTTTTGAACGTCAGTTCACATTTGTAGGTGGACCATCAGTGTTAGAGCTAAAATTAGCATGTTTAAAGTGATTTTCATGCTTCCAGGGGCCCAAAACACAAGATTTATGGAATGGTTAAAAGTGCATGAAAATGGCCAATTTACTCACTCTGAGTTCTCAAAAAGGGTTTCTTCACCCCGGGAAGTTAATTAAATACCATTTGGAGGCATTTAATGTTCGAGCAAAAACGGCTGATTTTCGACAAAAGAGATAACACCCCCCCATTACGTCATGCTTCAGAAATGTGGAAAATGGTCCGTTTTCAAATGTTTTATTTTTGAACGTCAGTTCACATTTGTAGGTGGATCATCAGTGTTAGAGCTAAAATTAGCATGTTTAAAGTGATTTTCATGCTTCCAGGGGCTCGGGAAGTTAATTAAATACCATTTGGAGGCATTTAATGTTCGAGCAAAAACGGCTGATTTTCGACAAAAGAGATAACACCCCCCCATTACGTCATGCTTCAGAAATGTGGAAAATGGTCCGTTTTCAAATGTTTTATTTTTGAACGTCAGTTCACATTTGTAGGTGGATCATCAGTGTTAGAGCTAAAATTAGCATGTTTAAAGTGATTTTCATGCTTCCAGGGGCTCGGGAAGTTAATTAAATACCATTTGGAGGCATTTAATGTTCGAGCAAAAACGGCTGATTTTCAACAAAAGAGATAACACCCCCCCCATTACGTCATGCTTCAGAAATGTGGAAAATGGTCCGTTTTCAAATGTTTTATTTTTGAACGTCAGTTCACATTTGTAGGTGGACCATCAGTGTTAGAGCTAAAATTAGCATGTTTAAAGTGATTTTCATGCTTCCAGGGGCCCAAAACACAAGATTTATGGAATGGTTAAAAGTGCATGAAAATGGCCAATTTACTCACTCTGAGTTCTCAAAAAGGGTTTCTTCACCCCGGGAAGTTAATTAAATACCATTTGGAGGCATTTAATGTTCGAGCAAAAACGGCTGATTTTCGACAAAAGAGATAACACCCCCCCATTACGTCATGCTTCAGAAATGTGGAAAATGGTCCGTTTTCAAATGTTTTATTTTTGAACGTCAGTTCACATTTGTAGGTGGATCATCAGTGTTAGAGCTAAAATTAGCATGTTTAAAGTGATTTTCATGCTTCCAGGGGCTCGGGAAGTGAAATAAATACCATTTGGAGGCATTTAATGTTCGAGCAAAAACGGCTGATTTTCGACAAAAGAGATAACACCCCCCATTACGTCATGCTTCAGAAATGTGGAAAATGGTCCGTTTTCAAATGTTTTATTTTTGAACGTCAGTTCACATTTGTAGGTGGATCATCAGTTTTAGAGCTAAAATTAGCATGTTTAAAGTGATTTTCATGCTTCCAGGGGCTCGGGAAGTTAATTAAATACCATTTGGAGGCATTTAATGTTCGAGCAAAAACGGCTGATTTTCGACAAAAGAGATAACACCCCCCCATTACGTCATGCTTCAGAAATGTGGAAAATGGTCCGTTTTCAAATGTTTTATTTTTGAACGTCAGTTCACATTTGTAGGTGGATCATCAGTGTTAGAGCTAAAATTAGCATGTTTAAAGTGATTTTCATGCTTCCAGGGGCCCAAAACACAAGATTTATGGAATGGTTAAAAGTGCATGAAAATGGCCAATTTACTCACTCTGAGTTCTCAAAAAGGGTTTCTTCACCCCGGGAAGTTAATTAAATACCATTTGGAGGCATTTAATGTTCGAGCAAAAACGGCTGGTTTTCGACAAAAGAGATAACACCCCCCCATTACATCATGCTTCAGAAATGTGGAAAATGGTCCGTTTTCAAATGTTTTATTTTTGAACGTCAGTTCACATTTGTAGGTGGATCATCAGTGTTAGAGCTAAAATTAGCATGTTTAAAGTGATTTTCATGCTTCCAGGGGCTCGGGAAGTTAATTAAATACCATTTGGAGGCATTTAATGTTCGAGCAAAAACGGCTGATTTTCGACAAAAGAGATAACACCCCCCCATTACGTCATGCTTCAGAAATGTGGAAAATGGTCCGTTTTCAAATGTTTTATTTTTGAACGTCAGTTCACATTTGTAGGTGGATCATCAGTGTTAGAGCTAAAATTAGCATGTTTAAAGTGATTTTCATGCTTCCAGGGGCTCGGGAAGTTAATTAAATACCATTTGGAGGCATTTAATGTTCGAGCAAAAACGGCTGATTTTCGACAAAAGAGATAACACCCCCCATTACGTCATGCTTCAGAAATGTGGAAAATGGTCCGTTTTCAAATGTTTTATTTTTGAACGTCAGTTCACATTTGTAGGTGGATCATCAGTGTTAGAGCTAAAATTAGCATGTTTAAAGTGATTTTCATGCTTCCAGGGGCTCGGGAAGTTAATTAAATACCATTTGGAGGCATTTAATGTTCGAGCAAAAACGGCTGATTTTCGACAAAAGAGATAACACCCCCCCATTACGTCATGCTTCAGAAATGTGGAAAATGGTCCGTTTTCAAATGTTTTATTTTTGAACGTCAGTTCACATTTGTAGGTGGATCATCAGTGTTAGAGCTAAAATTAGCATGTTTAAAGTGATTTTCATGCTTCCAGGGGCTCAGGAAGTGAAAAAAATACCATTTGGAGGCATTTAATGTTCGAGCAAAAACGGCTGATTTTCGACAAAAGAGATAACACCCCCCCATTACGTCATGCTTCAGAAATGTGGAAAATGGTCAGTTTTCAAATGTTTTATTTTTGAACGTCAGTTCACATTTGTAGGTGGATCATCAGTGTTAGAGCTAAAATTAGCATGTTTAAAGTGATTTTCATGCTTCCAGGGGCCCAAAACACAAGATTTATGGAATGGGTAAAAGTGCATGAAAATGGCCAATTTACTCACTCTGAGTTCTCAAAAAGGGTTTCTTCACCCCGGGAAGTTAATTAAATACCATTTGGAGGCATTTAATGTTCGAGCAAAAACGGCTGATTTTCGACAAAAGAGATAACACCCCCCCATTACGTCATGCTTCAGAAATGTGGAAAATGGTCCGTTTTCAAATGTTTTATTTTTGAACGTCAGTTCACATTTGTAGGTGGATCATCAGTGTTAGAGCTAAAATTAGCATGTTTAAAGTGATTTTCATGCTTCCAGGGGCTCGGGAAGTTAATTAAATACCATTTGGAGGCATTTAATGTTCGAGCAAAAACGGCTGATTTTCGACAAAAGAGATAACACCCCCCCATTACGTCATGCTTCAGAAATGTGGAAAATGGTCCGTTTTCAAATGTTTTATTTTTGAACGTCAGTTCACATTTGTAGGTGGATCATCAGTGTTAGAGCTAAAATTAGCATGTTTAATTTTATTTTCATGCTTCCAGGGGCCCAAAACACAAGATTTATGGAATGGTTAAAAGTGCATGAAAATGGCCAATTTACTCACTCTGAGTTCTCAAAAAGGGTTTCTTCACCCCGGGAAGTTAATTAAATACCATTTGGAGGCATTTAATGTTCGAGCAAAAACGGCTGATTTTCGACAAAAGAGATAACACCCCCCCATTACGTCATGCTTCAGAAATGTGGAAAATGGTCCGTTTTCAAATGTTTTATTTTTGAACGTCAGTTCACATTTGTAGGTGGATCATCAGTGTTAGAGCTAAAATTAGCATGTTTAAAGTGATTTTCATGCTTCCAGGGGCCCGGGAAGTTAATTAAATACCATTTGGAGGCATTTAATGTTCGAGCAAAAACGGCTGATTTTCGACAAAAGAGATAACACCCCCCCCATTACGTCATGCTTCAGAAATGTGGAAAATGGTCCGTTTTCAAATGTTTTATTTTTGAACGTCAGTTCACATTTGTAGGTGGATCATCAGTGTTAGAGCTAAAATTAGCATGTTTAAAGTGATTTTCATGCTTCCAGGGGCTCGGGAAGTTAATTAAATACCATTTGGAGGCATTTAATGTTCGAGCAAAAACGGCTGATTTTCGACAAAAGAGATAACACCCCCCCATTACGTCATGCTTCAGAAATGTGGAAAATGGTCCGTTTTCAAATGTTTTATTTTTGAACGTCAGTTCACATTTCTAGGTGGATCATCAGTGTTAGAGCTAAAATTAGCATGTTTAAAGTGATTTTCATGCTTCCAGGGGCTCGGGAAGTTAATTAAATACCATTTGGAGGCATTTAATGTTCGAGCAAAAACGACTGATTTTCAACAAAAGAGATAACACCCCCCCATTACGTCATGCTTCAGAAATGTGGAAAATGGTCCGTTTTCAAATGTTTTATTTTTGAACGTCAGTTCACATTTGTAGGTGGACCATCAGTGTTAGAGCTAAAATTAGCATGTTTAAAGTGATTTTCATGCTTCCAGGGGCCCAAAACACAAGATTTATGGAATGGTTAAAAGTGCATGAAAATGGCCAATTTACTCACTCTGAGTTCTCAAAAAGGGTTTCTTCACCCCGGGAAGTTAATTAAATACCATTTGGAGGCATTTAATGTTCGAGCAAAAACGGCTGATTTTCGACAAAAGAGATAACACCCCCCCATTACGTCATGCTTCAGAAATGTGGAAAATGGTCCGTTTTCAAATGTTTTATTTTTGAACGTCAGTTCACATTTGTAGGTGGATCATCAGTGTTAGAGCTAAAATTAGCATGTTTAAAGTGATTTTCATGCTTCCAGGGGCTCGGGAAGTGAAATAAATACCATTTGGAGGCATTTAATGTTCGAGCAAAAACGGCTGATTTTCGACAAAAGAGATAACACCCCCCCCCATTACGTCATGCTTCAGAAATGTGGAAAATGGTCCGTTTTCAAATGTTTTATTTTTGAACGTCAGTTCACATTTGTAGGTGGATCATCAGTGTTAGAGCTAAAATTAGCATGTTTAAAGTGATTTTCATGCTTCCAGGGGCTCGGGAAGTGAAATAAATACCATTTGGAGGCATTTAATGTTCGAGCAAAAACGGCTGATTTTCGACAAAAGAGATAACACCCCCCCATTACGTCATGCTTCAGAAATGTGGAAAATGGTCCGTTTTCAAATGTTTTATTTTTGAACGTCAGTTCACATTTGTAGGTGGATCATCAGTGTTAGAGCTAAAATTAGCATGTTTAAAGTGATTTTCATGCTTCCAGGGGCCCAAAAAACAAGATTTATGGAATGGTTAAAAGTGCATGAAAATGGCCAATTTACTCACTCTGAGTTCTCAAAAAGGGTTTCTTCACCCCGGGAAGTGAAATAAATACCATTTGGAGGCATTTAATGTTCGAGCAAAAACGGCTGATTTTCGACAAAAGAGATAACACCCCCCCATTACGTCATGCTTCAGAAATGTGGAAAATGGTCCGTTTTCAAATGTTTTATTTTTGAACGTCAGTTCACATTTGTAGGTGGATCATCAGTGTTAGAGCTAAAATTAGCATGTTTAAAGTGATTTTCATGCTTCCAGGGGCTCGGGAAGTTAATTAAATACCATTTGGAGGCATTTAATGTTCGAGCAAAAACGGCTGATTTTCGACAAAAGAGATAACACCCCCCCATTACGTCATGCTTCAGAAATGTGGAAAATGGTCCGTTTTCAAATGTTTTATTTTTGAACGTCAGTTCACATTTGTAGGTGGATCATCAGTGTTAGAGCTAAAATTAGCATGTTTAAAGTGATTTTCATGCTTCCAGGGGCTCGGGAAGTTAATTAAATACCATTTGGAGGCATTTAATGTTCGAGCAAAAACGGCTGATTTTCGACAAAAGAGATAACTCCCCCCCATTACGTCATGCTTCAGAAATGTGGAAAATGGTCTGTTTTCAAATGTTTTATTTTTGAACGTCAGTTCACATTTGTAGGTGGATCATCAGTGTTAGAGCTAAAATTAGCATGTTTAAAGTGATTTTCATGCTTCCAGGGGCTCGGGAAGTTAATTAAATACCATTTGGAGGCATTTAATGTTCGAGCAAAAACGGCTGATTTTCGACAAAAGAGATAACACCCCCCCATTACGTCATGCTTCAGAAATGTGGAAAATGGTCCGTTTTCAAATGTTTTATTTTTGAACGTCAGTTCACATTTGTAGGTGGATCATCAGTGTTAGAGCTAAAATTAGCATGTTTAAAGTGATTTTCATGCTTCCAGGGGCTCGGGAAGTTAATTAAATACCATTTGGAGGCATTTAATGTTCGAGCAAAAACGGCTGATTTTCGACAAAAGAGATAACACCCCCCCATTACGTCATGCTTCAGAAATGTGGAAAATGGTCCGTTTTCAAATGTTTTATTTTTGAACGTCAGTTCACATTTGTAGGTGGATCATCAGTGTTAGAGCTAAAATTAGCATGTTTAAAGTGATTTTCATGCTTCCAGGGGCCCAAAACACAAGATTTATGGAATGGTTAAAAGTGCATGAAAATGGCCAATTTACTCACTCTGAGTTCTCAAAAAGGGTTTCTTCACCCCGGGAAGTTAATTAAATACCATTTGGAGGCATTTAATGTTCGAGCAAAAACGGCTGATTTTCGACAAAAGAGATAACACCCCCCCATTACGTCATGCTTCAGAAATGTGGAAAATGGTCCGTTTTCAAATGTTTTATTTTTGAACGTCAGTTCACATTTGTAGGTGGATCATCAGTGTTAGAGCTAAAATTAGCATGTTTAAAGTGATTTTCATGCTTCCAGGGGCCCAAAACACAAGATTTATGGAATGGTTAAAAGTGCATGAAAATGGCCAATTTACTCACTCTGAGTTCTCAAAAAGGGTTTCTTCACCCCGGGAAGTGAAATAAATACCATTTGGAGGCATTTAATGTTCGAGCAAAAACGGCTGATTTTCGACAAAAGAGATAACACCCCCCCCATTACGTCATGCTTCAGAAATGTGGAAAATGGTCCGTTTTCAAATGTTTTATTTTTGAACGTCAGTTCACATTTGTAGGTGGATCATCAGTGTTAGAGCTAAAATTAGCATGTTTAAAGTGATTTTCATGCTTCCAGGGGCTCGGGAAGTTAATTAAATACCATTTGGAGGCATTTAATGTTCGAGCAAAAACGGCTGATTTTCGACAAAAGAGATAACACCCCCCCATTACGTCATGCTTCAGAAATGTGGAAAATGGTCCGTTTTCAAATGTTTTATTTTTGAACGTCAGTTCACATTTGTAGGTGGATCATCAGTGTTAGAGCTAAAATTAGCATGTTTAAAGTGATTTTCATGCTTCCAGGGGCTCGGGAAGTTAATTAAATACCATTTGGAGGCATTTAATGTTCGAGCAAAAACGGCTGATTTTCGACAAAAGAGATAACACCCCCCCATTACGTCATGCTTCAGAAATGTGGAAAATGGTCCGTTTTCAAATGTTTTATTTTTGAACGTCAGTTCACATTTGTAGGTGGATCATCAGTGTTAGAGCTAAAATTAGCATGTTTAAAGTGATTTTCATGCTTCCAGGGGCTCGGGAAGTTAATTAAATACCATTTGGAGGCATTTAATGTTCGAGCAAAAACGGCTGATTTTCAACAAAAGAGATAACACCCCCCCATTACGTCATGCTTCAGAAATGTGGAAAATGGTCCGTTTTCAAATGTTTTATTTTTGAACGTCAGTTCACATTTGTAGGTGGACCATCAGTGTTAGAGCTAAAATTAGCATGTTTAAAGTGATTTTCATGCTTCCAGGGGCCCAAAACACAAGATTTATGGAATGGTTAAAAGTGCATGAAAATGGCCAATTTACTCACTCTGAGTTCTCAAAAAGGGTTTCTTCACCCCGGGAAGTTAATTAAATACCATTTGGAGGCATTTAATGTTCGAGCAAAAACGGCTGATTTTCGACAAAAGAGATAACACCCCCCCATTACGTCATGCTTCAGAAATGTGGAAAATGGTCCGTTTTCAAATGTTTTATTTTTGAACGTCAGTTCACATTTGTAGGTGGATCATCAGTGTTAGAGCTAAAATTAGCATGTTTAAAGTGATTTTCATGCTTCCAGGGGCTCGGGAAGTGAAATAAATACCACTTGGAGGCATTTAATGTTCGAGCAAAAACGGCTGATTTTCGACAAAAGAGATAACACCCCCCCATTACGTCATGCTTCAGAAATGTGGAAAATGGTCCGTTTTCAAATGTTTTATTTTTGAACGTCAGTTCACATTTGTAGGTGGATCATCAGTGTTAGAGCTAAAATTAGCATGTTTAAAGTGATTTTCATGCTTCCAGGGGCTCGGGAAGTTAATTAAATACCATTTGGAGGCATTTAATGTTCGAGCAAAAACGGCTGATTTTCGACAAAAGAGATAACACCCCCCCATTACGTCATGCTTCAGAAATGTGGAAAATGGTCCGTTTTCAAATGTTTTATTTTTGAACGTCAGTTCACATTTGTAGGTGGATCATCAGTGTTAGAGCTAAAATTAGCATGTTTAAAGTGATTTTCATGCTTCCAGGGGCTCGGGAAGTTAATTAAATACCATTTGGAGGCATTTAATGTTCGAGCAAAAACGGCTGATTTTCAACAAAAGAGATAACACCCCCCCATTACGTCATGCTTCAGAAATGTGGAAAATGGTCCGTTTTCAAATGTTTTATTTTTGAACGTCAGTTCACATTTGTAGGTGGACCATCAGTGTTAGAGCTAAAATTAGCATGTTTAAAGTGATTTTCATGCTTCCAGGGGCCCAAAACACAAGATTTATGGAATGGTTAAAAGTGCATGAAAATGGCCAATTTACTCACTCTGAGTTCTCAAAAAGGGTTTCTTCACCCCGGGAAGTTAATTAAATACCATTTGGAGGCATTTAATGTTCGAGCAAAAACGGCTGATTTTCGACAAAAGAGATAACACCCCCCCATTACGTCATGCTTCAGAAATGTGGAAAATGGTCCGTTTTCAAATGTTTTATTTTTGAACGTCAGTTCACATTTGTAGGTGGATCATCAGTGTTAGAGCTAAAATTAGCATGTTTAAAGTGATTTTCATGCTTCCAGGGGCTCGGGAAGTGAAATAAATACCATTTGGAGGCATTTAATGTTCGAGCAAAAACGGCTGATTTTCGACAAAAGAGATAACACCCCCCATTACGTCATGCTTCAGAAATGTGGAAAATGGTCCGTTTTCAAATGTTTTATTTTTGAACGTCAGTTCACATTTGTAGGTGGATCATCAGTGTTAGAGCTAAAATTAGCATGTTTAAAGTGATTTTCATGCTTCCAGGGGCTCGGGAAGTTAATTAAATACCATTTGGAGGCATTTAATGTTCGAGCAAAAACGGCTGATTTTCGACAAAAGAGATAACACCCCCCCATTACGTCATGCTTCAGAAATGTGGAAAATGGTCCGTTTTCAAATGTTTTATTTTTGAACGTCAGTTCACATTTGTAGGTGGATCATCAGTGTTAGAGCTAAAATTAGCATGTTTAAAGTGATTTTCATGCTTCCAGGGGCCCAAAACACAAGATTTATGGAATGGTTAAAAGTGCATGAAAATGGCCAATTTACTCACTCTGAGTTCTCAAAAAGGGTTTCTTCACCCCGGGAAGTTAATTAAATACCATTTGGAGGCATTTAATGTTCGAGCAAAAACGGCTGGTTTTCGACAAAAGAGATAACACCCCCCCATTACGTCATGCTTCAGAAATGTGGAAAATGGTCCGTTTTCAAATGTTTTATTTTTGAACGTCAGTTCACATTTGTAGGTGGATCATCAGTGTTAGAGCTAAAATTAGCATGTTTAAAGTGATTTTCATGCTTCCAGGGGCTCGGGAAGTTAATTAAATACCATTTGGAGGCATTTAATGTTCGAGCAAAAACGGCTGATTTTCGACAAAAGAGATAACACCCCCCCATTACGTCATGCTTCAGAAATGTGGAAAATGGTCCGTTTTCAAATGTTTTATTTTTGAACGTCAGTTCACATTTGTAGGTGGATCATCAGTGTTAGAGCTAAAATTAGCATGTTTAATTTTATTTTCATGCTTCCAGGGGCCCAAAACACAAGATTTATGGAATGGTTAAAAGTGCATGAAAATGGCCAATTTACTCACTCTGAGTTCTCAAAAAGGGTTTCTTCACCCCGGGAAGTTAATTAAATACCATTTGGAGGCATTTAATGTTCGAGCAAAAACGGCTGATTTTCGACAAAAGAGATAACACCCCCCCCATTACGTCATGCTTCAGAAATGTGGAAAATGGTCCGTTTTCAAATGTTTTATTTTTGAACGTCAGTTCACATTTGTAGGTGGATCATCAGTGTTAGAGCTAAAATTAGCATGTTTAAAGTGATTTTCATGCTTCCAGGGGCCCGGGAAGTTAATTAAATACCATTTGGAGGCATTTAATGTTCGAGCAAAAACGGCTGATTTTCGACAAAAGAGATAACACCCCCCCCATTACGTCATGCTTCAGAAATGTGGAAAATGGTCCGTTTTCAAATGTTTTATTTTTGAACGTCAGTTCACATTTGTAGGTGGATCATCAGTGTTAGAGCTAAAATTAGCATGTTTAAAGTGATTTTCATGCTTCCAGGGGCTCGGGAAGTTAATTAAATACCATTTGGAGGCATTTAATGTTCGAGCAAAAACGGCTGATTTTCGACAAAAGAGATAACACCCCCCCATTACGTCATGCTTCAGAAATGTGGAAAATGGTCCGTTTTCAAATGTTTTATTTTTGAACGTCAGTTCACATTTGTAGGTGGATCATCAGTGTTAGAGCTAAAATTAGCATGTTTAAAGTGATTTTCATGCTTCCAGGGGCTCGGGAAGTTAATTAAATACCATTTGGAGGCATTTAATGTTCGAGCAAAAACGACTGATTTTCAACAAAAGAGATAACACCCCCCCATTACGTCATGCTTCAGAAATGTGGAAAATGGTCCGTTTTCAAATGTTTTATTTTTGAACGTCAGTTCACATTTGTAGGTGGACCATCAGTGTTAGAGCTAAAATTAGCATGTTTAAAGTGATTTTCATGCTTCCAGGGGCCCAAAACACAAGATTTATGGAATGGTTAAAAGTGCATGAAAATGGCCAATTTACTCACTCTGAGTTCTCAAAAAGGGTTTCTTCACCCCGGGAAGTTAATTAAATACCATTTGGAGGCATTTAATGTTCGAGCAAAAACGGCTGATTTTCGACAAAAGAGATAACACCCCCCCATTACGTCATGCTTCAGAAATGTGGAAAATGGTCCGTTTTCAAATGTTTTATTTTTGAACGTCAGTTCACATTTGTAGGTGGATCATCAGTGTTAGAGCTAAAATTAGCATGTTTAAAGTGATTTTCATGCTTCCAGGGGCTCGGGAAGTGAAATAAATACCATTTGGAGGCATTTAATGTTCGAGCAAAAACGGCTGATTTTCGACAAAAGAGATAACACCCCCCCCCATTACGTCATGCTTCAGAAATGTGGAAAATGGTCCGTTTTCAAATGTTTTATTTTTGAACGTCAGTTCACATTTGTAGGTGGATCATCAGTGTTAGAGCTAAAATTAGCATGTTTAAAGTGATTTTCATGCTTCCAGGGGCTCGGGAAGTGAAATAAATACCATTTGGAGGCATTTAATGTTCGAGCAAAAACGGCTGATTTTCGACAAAAGAGATAACACCCCCCCATTACGTCATGCTTCAGAAATGTGGAAAATGGTCCGTTTTCAAATGTTTTATTTTTGAACGTCAGTTCACATTTGTAGGTGGATCATCAGTGTTAGAGCTAAAATTAGCATGTTTAAAGTGATTTTCATGCTTCCAGGGGCCCAAAACACAAGATTTATGGAATGGTTAAAAGTGCATGAAAATGGCCAATTTACTCACTCTGAGTTCTCAAAAAGGGTTTCTTCACCCCGGGAAGTGAAATAAATACCATTTGGAGGCATTTAATGTTCGAGCAAAAACGGCTGATTTTCGACAAAAGAGATAACACCCCCCCATTACGTCATGCTTCAGAAATGTGGAAAATGGTCCGTTTTCAAATGTTTTATTTTTGAACGTCAGTTCACATTTGTAGGTGGATCATCAGTGTTAGAGCTAAAATTAGCATGTTTAAAGTGATTTTCATGCTTCCAGGGGCTCGGGAAGTTAATTAAATACCATTTGGAGGCATTTAATGTTCGAGCAAAAACGGCTGATTTTCGACAAAAGAGATAACACCCCCCCATTACGTCATGCTTCAGAAATGTGGAAAATGGTCCGTTTTCAAATGTTTTATTTTTGAACGTCAGTTCACATTTGTAGGTGGATCATCAGTGTTAGAGCTAAAATTAGCATGTTTAAAGTGATTTTCATGCTTCCAGGGGCTCGGGAAGTTAATTAAATACCATTTGGAGGCATTTAATGTTCGAGCAAAAACGGCTGATTTTCGACAAAAGAGATAACTCCCCCCCATTACGTCATGCTTCAGAAATGTGGAAAATGGTCCGTTTTCAAATGTTTTATTTTTGAACGTCAGTTCACATTTGTAGGTGGATCATCAGTGTTAGAGCTAAAATTAGCATGTTTAAAGTGATTTTCATGCTTCCAGGGGCTCGGGAAGTTAATTAAATACCATTTGGAGGCATTTAATGTTCGAGCAAAAACGGCTGATTTTCGACAAAAGAGATAACACCCCCCCATTACGTCATGCTTCAGAAATGTGGAAAATGGTCCGTTTTCAAATGTTTTATTTTTGAACGTCAGTTCACATTTGTAGGTGGATCATCAGTGTTAGAGCTAAAATTAGCATGTTTAAAGTGATTTTCATGCTTTCAGGGGGCTCGGGAAGTTAATTAAATACCATTTGGAGGCATTTAATGTTCGAGCAAAAACGGCTGATTTTCGACAAAAGAGATAACACCCCCCCATTACGTCATGCTTCAGAAATGTGGAAAATGGTCCGTTTTCAAATGTTTTATTTCTGAACGTCAGTTCACATTTGTAGGTGGATCATCAGTGTTAGAGCTAAAATTAGCATGTTTAAAGTGATTTTCATGCTTCCAGGGGCCCAAAACACAAGATTTATGGAATGGTTAAAAGTGCATGAAAATGGCCAATTTACTCACTCTGAGTTCTCAAAAAGGGTTTCTTCACCCCGGGAAGTTAATTAAATACCATTTGGAGGCATTTAATGTTCGAGCAAAAACGGCTGATTTTCGACAAAAGAGATAACACCCCCCCATTACGTCATGCTTCAGAAATGTGGAAAATGGTCCGTTTTCAAATGTTTTATTTTTGAACGTCAGTTCACATTTGTAGGTGGATCATCAGTGTTAGAGCTAAAATTAGCATGTTTAAAGTGATTTTCATGCTTCCAGGGGCTCGGGAAGTGAAATAAATACCATTTGGAGGCCTTTAATGTTCGAGCAAAAACGGCTGATTTTCGACAAAAGAGATAACACCCCCCCATTACGTCATGCTTCAGAAATGTGGAAAATGGTCCGTTTTCAAATGTTTTATTTTTGAACGTCAGTTCACATTTGTAGGTGGATCATCAGTGTTAGAGCTAAAATTAGCATGTTTAAAGTGATTTTCATGCTTCCAGGGGCCCAAAACACAAGATTTATGGAATGGTTAAAAGTGCATGAAAATGGCCAATTTACTCACTCTGAGTTCTCAAAAAGGGTTTCTTCACCCCGGGAAGTGAAATAAATACCATTTGGAGGCATTTAATGTTCGAGCAAAAACGGCTGATTTTCGACAAAAGAGATAACACCCCCCCCATTACGTCATGCTTCAGAAATGTGGAAAATGGTCCGTTTTCAAATGTTTTATTTTTGAACGTCAGTTCACATTTGTAGGTGGATCATCAGTGTTAGAGCTAAAATTAGCATGTTTAAAGTGATTTTCATGCTTCCAGGGGCTCGGGAAGTTAATTAAATACCATTTGGAGGCATTTAATGTTCGAGCAAAAACGGCTGATTTTCGACAAAAGAGATAACACCCCCCCATTACGTCATGCTTCAGAAATGTGGAAAATGGTCCGTTTTCAAATGTTTTATTTTTGAACGTCAGTTCACATTTGTAGGTGGATCATCAGTGTTAGAGCTAAAATTAGCATGTTTAAAGTGATTTTCATGCTTCCAGGGGCTCGGGAAGTTAATTAAATACCATTTGGAGGCATTTAATGTTCGAGCAAAAACGGCTGATTTTCGACAAAAGAGATAACACCCCCCCATTACGTCATGCTTCAGAAATGTGGAAAATGGTCCGTTTTCAAATGTTTTATTTTTGAACGTCAGTTCACATTTGTAGGTGGATCATCAGTGTTAGAGCTAAAATTAGCATGTTTAAAGTGATTTTCATGCTTCCAGGGGCTCGGGAAGTTAATTAAATACCATTTGGAGGCATTTAATGTTCGAGCAAAAACGGCTGATTTTCAACAAAAGAGATAACACCCCCCCATTACGTCATGCTTCAGAAATGTGGAAAATGGTCCGTTTTCAAATGTTTTATTTTTGAACGTCAGTTCACATTTGTAGGTGGACCATCAGTGTTAGAGCTAAAATTAGCATGTTTAAAGTGATTTTCATGCTTCCAGGGGCCCAAAACACAAGATTTATGGAATGGTTAAAAGTGCATGAAAATGGCCAATTTACTCACTCTGAGTTCTCAAAAAGGGTTTCTTCACCCCGGGAAGTTAATTAAATACCATTTGGAGGCATTTAATGTTCGAGCAAAAACGGCTGATTTTCGACAAAAGAGATAACACCCCCCCATTACGTCATGCTTCAGAAATGTGGAAAATGGTCCGTTTTCAAATGTTTTATTTTTGAACGTCAGTTCACATTTGTAGGTGGATCATCAGTGTTAGAGCTAAAATTAGCATGTTTAAAGTGATTTTCATGCTTCCAGGGGCTCGGGAAGTGAAATAAATACCACTTGGAGGCATTTAATGTTCGAGCAAAAACGGCTGATTTTCGACAAAAGAGATAACACCCCCCCATTACGTCATGCTTCAGAAATGTGGAAAATGGTCCGTTTTCAAATGTTTTATTTTTGAACGTCAGTTCACATTTGTAGGTGGATCATCAGTGTTAGAGCTAAAATTAGCATGTTTAAAGTGATTTTCATGCTTCCAGGGGCTCGGGAAGTTAATTAAATACCATTTGGAGGCATTTAATGTTCGAGCAAAAACGGCTGATTTTCGACAAAAGAGATAACACCCCCCCATTACGTCATGCTTCAGAAATGTGGAAAATGGTCCGTTTTCAAATGTTTTATTTTTGAACGTCAGTTCACATTTGTAGGTGGATCATCAGTGTTAGAGCTAAAATTAGCATGTTTAAAGTGATTTTCATGCTTCCAGGGGCTCGGGAAGTTAATTAAATACCATTTGGAGGCATTTAATGTTCGAGCAAAAACGGCTGATTTTCAACAAAAGAGATAACACCCCCCCATTACGTCATGCTTCAGAAATGTGGAAAATGGTCCGTTTTCAAATGTTTTATTTTTGAACGTCAGTTCACATTTGTAGGTGGACCATCAGTGTTAGAGCTAAAATTAGCATGTTTAAAGTGATTTTCATGCTTCCAGGGGCCCAAAACACAAGATTTATGGAATGGTTAAAAGTGCATGAAAATGGCCAATTTACTCACTCTGAGTTCTCAAAAAGGGTTTCTTCACCCCGGGAAGTTAATTAAATACCATTTGGAGGCATTTAATGTTCGAGCAAAAACGGCTGATTTTCGACAAAAGAGATAACACCCCCCCATTACGTCATGCTTCAGAAATGTGGAAAATGGTCCGTTTTCAAATGTTTTATTTTTGAACGTCAGTTCACATTTGTAGGTGGATCATCAGTGTTAGAGCTAAAATTAGCATGTTTAAAGTGATTTTCATGCTTCCAGGGGCTCGGGAAGTGAAATAAATACCATTTGGAGGCATTTAATGTTCGAGCAAAAACGGCTGATTTTCGACAAAAGAGATAACACCCCCCATTACGTCATGCTTCAGAAATGTGGAAAATGGTCCGTTTTCAAATGTTTTATTTTTGAACGTCAGTTCACATTTGTAGGTGGATCATCAGTGTTAGAGCTAAAATTAGCATGTTTAAAGTGATTTTCATGCTTCCAGGGGCTCGGGAAGTTAATTAAATACCATTTGGAGGCATTTAATGTTCGAGCAAAAACGGCTGATTTTCGACAAAAGAGATAACACCCCCCCATTACGTCATGCTTCAGAAATGTGGAAAATGGTCCGTTTTCAAATGTTTTATTTTTGAACGTCAGTTCACATTTGTAGGTGGATCATCAGTGTTAGAGCTAAAATTAGCATGTTTAAAGTGATTTTCATGCTTCCAGGGGCCCAAAACACAAGATTTATGGAATGGTTAAAAGTGCATGAAAATGGCCAATTTACTCACTCTGAGTTCTCAAAAAGGGTTTCTTCACCCCGGGAAGTTAATTAAATACCATTTGGAGGCATTTAATGTTCGAGCAAAAACGGCTGGTTTTCGACAAAAGAGATAACACCCCCCCATTACGTCATGCTTCAGAAATGTGGAAAATGGTCCGTTTTCAAATGTTTTATTTTTGAACGTCAGTTCACATTTGTAGGTGGATCATCAGTGTTAGAGCTAAAATTAGCATGTTTAAAGTGATTTTCATGCTTCCAGGGGCTCGGGAAGTTAATTAAATACCATTTGGAGGCATTTAATGTTCGAGCAAAAACGGCTGATTTTCGACAAAAGAGATAACACCCCCCCATTACGTCATGCTTCAGAAATGTGGAAAATGGTCCGTTTTCAAATGTTTTATTTTTGAACGTCAGTTCACATTTGTAGGTGGATCATCAGTGTTAGAGCTAAAATTAGCATGTTTAAAGTGATTTTCATGCTTCCAGGGGCTCGGGAAGTTAATTAAATACCATTTGGAGGCATTTAATGTTCGAGCAAAAACGGCTGATTTTCGACAAAAGAGATAACACCCCCCCCATTACGTCATGCTTCAGAAATGTGGAAAATGGTCCGTTTTCAAATGTTTTATTTTTGAACGTCAGTTCACATTTGTAGGTGGATCATCAGTGTTAGAGCTAAAATTAGCATGTTTAAAGTGATTTTCATGCTTCCAGGGGCTCGGGAAGTTAATTAAATACCATTTGGAGGCATTTAATGTTCGAGCAAAAACGGCTGATTTTCGACAAAAGAGATAACACCCCCCCATTACGTCATGCTTCAGAAATGTGGAAAATGGTCCGTTTTCAAATGTTTTATTTTTGAACGTCAGTTCACATTTGTAGGTGGATCATCAGTGTTAGAGCTAAAATTAGCATGTTTAAAGTGATTTTCATGCTTCCAGGGGCTCAGGAAGTGAAAAAAATACAATTTGGAGGCATTTAATGTTCGAGCAAAAACGGCTGATTTTCGACAAAAGAGATAACACCCCCCCATTACGTCATGCTTCAGAAATGTGGAAAATGGTCAGTTTTCAAATGTTTTATTTTTGAACGTCAGTTCACATTTGTAGGTGGATCATCAGTGTTAGAGCTAAAATTAGCATGTTTAAAGTGATTTTCATGCTTCCAGGGGCTCGGGAAGTTAATTAAATACCATTTGGAGGCATTTAATGTTCGAGCAAAAACGGCTGATTTTCGACAAAAGAGATAACACCTCCCCATTACGTCATGCTTCAGAAATGTGGAAAATGGTCCGTTTTCAAATGTTTTATTTTTGAACGTCAGTTCACATTTGTAGGTGGATCATCAGTGTTAGAGCTAAAATTAGCATGTTTAATTTTATTTTCATGCTTCCAGGGGCCCAAAACACAAGATTTATGGAATGGTTAAAAGTGCATGAAAATGGCCAATTTACTCACTCTGAGTTCTCAAAAAGGGTTTCTTCACCCCGGGAAGTTAATTAAATACCATTTGGAGGCATTTAATGTTCGAGCAAAAACGGCTGATTTTCGACAAAAGAGATAACACCCCCCCATTACGTCATGCTTCAGAAATGTGGAAAATGGTCCGTTTTCAAATGTTTTATTTTTGAACGTCAGTTCACATTTGTAGGTGGATCATCAGTGTTAGAGCTAAAATTAGCATGTTTAAAGTGATTTTCATGCTTCCAGGGGCTCGGGAAGTTAATTAAATACCATTTGGAGGCATTTAATGTTCGAGCAAAAACGGCTGATTTTCGACAAAAGAGATAACACCCCCCCATTACGTCATGCTTCAGAAATGTGGAAAATGGTCCGTTTTCAAATGTTTTATTTTTGAACGTCAGTTCACATTTGTAGGTGGATCATCAGTGTTAGAGCTAAAATTAGCATGTTTAATTTTATTTTCATGCTTCCAGGGGCCCAAAACACAAGATTTATGGAATGGTTAAAAGTGCATGAAAATGGCCAATTTACTCACTCTGAGTTCTCAAAAAGGGTTTCTTCACCCCGGGAAGTTAATTAAATACCATTTGGAGGCATTTAATGTTCGAGCAAAAACGGCTGATTTTCGACAAAAGAGATAACACCCCCCCCATTACGTCATGCTTCAGAAATGTGGAAAATGGTCCGTTTTCAAATGTTTTATTTTTGAACGTCAGTTCACATTTGTAGGTGGATCATCAGTGTTAGAGCTAAAATTAGCATGTTTAAAGTGATTTTCATGCTTCCAGGGGCCCGGGAAGTTAATTAAATACCATTTGGAGGCATTTAATGTTCGAGCAAAAACGGCTGATTTTCGACAAAAGAGATAACACCCCCCCCATTACGTCATGCTTCAGAAATGTGGAAAATGGTCCGTTTTCAAATGTTTTATTTTTGAACGTCAGTTCACATTTGTAGGTGGATCATCAGTGTTAGAGCTAAAATTAGCATGTTTAAAGTGATTTTCATGCTTCCAGGGGCTCGGGAAGTTAATTAAATACCATTTGGAGGCATTTAATGTTCGAGCAAAAACGGCTGATTTTCGACAAAAGAGATAACACCCCCCCATTACGTCATGCTTCAGAAATGTGGAAAATGGTCCGTTTTCAAATGTTTTATTTTTGAACGTCAGTTCACATTTGTAGGTGGATCATCAGTGTTAGAGCTAAAATTAGCATGTTTAAAGTGATTTTCATGCTTCCAGGGGCTCGGGAAGTTAATTAAATACCATTTGGAGGCATTTAATGTTCGAGCAAAAACGACTGATTTTCAACAAAAGAGATAACACCCCCCCATTACGTCATGCTTCAGAAATGTGGAAAATGGTCCGTTTTCAAATGTTTTATTTTTGAACGTCAGTTCACATTTGTAGGTGGACCATCAGTGTTAGAGCTAAAATTAGCATGTTTAAAGTGATTTTCATGCTTCCAGGGGCCCAAAACACAAGATTTATGGAATGGTTAAAAGTGCATGAAAATGGCCAATTTACTCACTCTGAGTTCTCAAAAAGGGTTTCTTCACCCCGGGAAGTTAATTAAATACCATTTGGAGGCATTTAATGTTCGAGCAAAAACGGCTGATTTTCGACAAAAGAGATAACACCCCCCCATTACGTCATGCTTCAGAAATGTGGAAAATGGTCCGTTTTCAAATGTTTTATTTTTGAACGTCAGTTCACATTTGTAGGTGGATCATCAGTGTTAGAGCTAAAATTAGCATGTTTAAAGTGATTTTCATGCTTCCAGGGGCTCGGGAAGTGAAATAAATACCATTTGGAGGCATTTAATGTTCGAGCAAAAACGGCTGATTTTCGACAAAAGAGATAACACCCCCCCCCATTACGTCATGCTTCAGAAATGTGGAAAATGGTCCGTTTTCAAATGTTTTATTTTTGAACGTCAGTTCACATTTGTAGGTGGATCATCAGTGTTAGAGCTAAAATTAGCATGTTTAAAGTGATTTTCATGCTTCCAGGGGCTCGGGAAGTGAAATAAATACCATTTGGAGGCATTTAATGTTCGAGCAAAAACGGCTGATTTTCGACAAAAGAGATAACACCCCCCCATTACGTCATGCTTCAGAAATGTGGAAAATGGTCCGTTTTCAAATGTTTTATTTTTGAACGTCAGTTCACATTTGTAGGTGGATCATCAGTGTTAGAGCTAAAATTAGCATGTTTAAAGTGATTTTCATGCTTCCAGGGGCCCAAAACACAAGATTTATGGAATGGTTAAAAGTGCATGAAAATGGCCAATTTACTCACTCTGAGTTCTCAAAAAGGGTTTCTTCACCCCGGGAAGTGAAATAAATACCATTTGGAGGCATTTAATGTTCGAGCAAAAACGGCTGATTTTCGACAAAAGAGATAACACCCCCCCATTACGTCATGCTTCAGAAATGTGGAAAATGGTCCGTTTTCAAATGTTTTATTTTTGAACGTCAGTTCACATTTGTAGGTGGATCATCAGTGTTAGAGCTAAAATTAGCATGTTTAAAGTGATTTTCATGCTTCCAGGGGCTCGGGAAGTTAATTAAATACCATTTGGAGGCATTTAATGTTCGAGCAAAAACGGCTGATTTTCGACAAAAGAGATAACACCCCCCCATTACGTCATGCTTCAGAAATGTGGAAAATGGTCCGTTTTCAAATGTTTTATTTTTGAACGTCAGTTCACATTTGTAGGTGGATCATCAGTGTTAGAGCTAAAATTAGCATGTTTAAAGTGATTTTCATGCTTCCAGGGGCTCGGGAAGTTAATTAAATACCATTTGGAGGCATTTAATGTTCGAGCAAAAACGGCTGATTTTCGACAAAAGAGATAACTCCCCCCCATTACGTCATGCTTCAGAAATGTGGAAAATGGTCCGTTTTCAAATGTTTTATTTTTGAACGTCAGTTCACATTTGTAGGTGGATCATCAGTGTTAGAGCTAAAATTAGCATGTTTAAAGTGATTTTCATGCTTCCAGGGGCTCGGGAAGTTAATTAAATACCATTTGGAGGCATTTAATGTTCGAGCAAAAACGGCTGATTTTCGACAAAAGAGATAACACCCCCCCATTACGTCATGCTTCAGAAATGTGGAAAATGGTCCGTTTTCAAATGTTTTATTTTTGAACGTCAGTTCACATTTGTAGGTGGATCATCAGTGTTAGAGCTAAAATTAGCATGTTTAAAGTGATTTTCATGCTTTCAGGGGGCTCGGGAAGTTAATTAAATACCATTTGGAGGCATTTAATGTTCGAGCAAAAACGGCTGATTTTCGACAAAAGAGATAACACCCCCCCATTACGTCATGCTTCAGAAATGTGGAAAATGGTCCGTTTTCAAATGTTTTATTTCTGAACGTCAGTTCACATTTGTAGGTGGATCATCAGTGTTAGAGCTAAAATTAGCATGTTTAAAGTGATTTTCATGCTTCCAGGGGCCCAAAACACAAGATTTATGGAATGGTTAAAAGTGCATGAAAATGGCCAATTTACTCACTCTGAGTTCTCAAAAAGGGTTTCTTCACCCCGGGAAGTTAATTAAATACCATTTGGAGGCATTTAATGTTCGAGCAAAAACGGCTGATTTTCGACAAAAGAGATAACACCCCCCCATTACGTCATGCTTCAGAAATGTGGAAAATGGTCCGTTTTCAAATGTTTTATTTTTGAACGTCAGTTCACATTTGTAGGTGGATCATCAGTGTTAGAGCTAAAATTAGCATGTTTAAAGTGATTTTCATGCTTCCAGGGGCTCGGGAAGTGAAATAAATACCATTTGGAGGCCTTTAATGTTCGAGCAAAAACGGCTGATTTTCGACAAAAGAGATAACACCCCCCCATTACGTCATGCTTCAGAAATGTGGAAAATGGTCCGTTTTCAAATGTTTTATTTTTGAACGTCAGTTCACATTTGTAGGTGGATCATCAGTGTTAGAGCTAAAATTAGCATGTTTAAAGTGATTTTCATGCTTCCAGGGGCCCAAAACACAAGATTTATGGAATGGTTAAAAGTGCATGAAAATGGCCAATTTACTCACTCTGAGTTCTCAAAAAGGGTTTCTTCACCCCGGGAAGTGAAATAAATACCATTTGGAGGCATTTAATGTTCGAGCAAAAACGGCTGATTTTCGACAAAAGAGATAACACCCCCCCCATTACGTCATGCTTCAGAAATGTGGAAAATGGTCCGTTTTCAAATGTTTTATTTTTGAACGTCAGTTCACATTTGTAGGTGGATCATCAGTGTTAGAGCTAAAATTAGCATGTTTAAAGTGATTTTCATGCTTCCAGGGGCTCGGGAAGTTAATTAAATACCATTTGGAGGCATTTAATGTTCGAGCAAAAACGGCTGATTTTCGACAAAAGAGATAACACCCCCCCATTACGTCATGCTTCAGAAATGTGGAAAATGGTCCGTTTTCAAATGTTTTATTTTTGAACGTCAGTTCACATTTGTAGGTGGATCATCAGTGTTAGAGCTAAAATTAGCATGTTTAAAGTGATTTTCATGCTTCCAGGGGCTCGGGAAGTTAATTAAATACCATTTGGAGGCATTTAATGTTCGAGCAAAAACGGCTGATTTTCGACAAAAGAGATAACACCCCCCCATTACGTCATGCTTCAGAAATGTGGAAAATGGTCCGTTTTCAAATGTTTTATTTTTGAACGTCAGTTCACATTTGTAGGTGGATCATCAGTGTTAGAGCTAAAATTAGCATGTTTAAAGTGATTTTCATGCTTCCAGGGGCTCGGGAAGTTAATTAAATACCATTTGGAGGCATTTAATGTTCGAGCAAAAACGGCTGATTTTCAACAAAAGAGATAACACCCCCCCATTACGTCATGCTTCAGAAATGTGGAAAATGGTCCGTTTTCAAATGTTTTATTTTTGAACGTCAGTTCACATTTGTAGGTGGACCATCAGTGTTAGAGCTAAAATTAGCATGTTTAAAGTGATTTTCATGCTTCCAGGGGCCCAAAACACAAGATTTATGGAATGGTTAAAAGTGCATGAAAATGGCCAATTTACTCACTCTGAGTTCTCAAAAAGGGTTTCTTCACCCCGGGAAGTTAATTAAATACCATTTGGAGGCATTTAATGTTCGAGCAAAAACGGCTGATTTTCGACAAAAGAGATAACACCCCCCCATTACGTCATGCTTCAGAAATGTGGAAAATGGTCCGTTTTCAAATGTTTTATTTTTGAACGTCAGTTCACATTTGTAGGTGGATCATCAGTGTTAGAGCTAAAATTAGCATGTTTAAAGTGATTTTCATGCTTCCAGGGGCTCGGGAAGTGAAATAAATACCACTTGGAGGCATTTAATGTTCGAGCAAAAACGGCTGATTTTCGACAAAAGAGATAACACCCCCCCATTACGTCATGCTTCAGAAATGTGGAAAATGGTCCGTTTTCAAATGTTTTATTTTTGAACGTCAGTTCACATTTGTAGGTGGATCATCAGTGTTAGAGCTAAAATTAGCATGTTTAAAGTGATTTTCATGCTTCCAGGGGCTCGGGAAGTTAATTAAATACCATTTGGAGGCATTTAATGTTCGAGCAAAAACGGCTGATTTTCGACAAAAGAGATAACACCCCCCCATTACGTCATGCTTCAGAAATGTGGAAAATGGTCCGTTTTCAAATGTTTTATTTTTGAACGTCAGTTCACATTTGTAGGTGGATCATCAGTGTTAGAGCTAAAATTAGCATGTTTAAAGTGATTTTCATGCTTCCAGGGGCTCGGGAAGTTAATTAAATACCATTTGGAGGCATTTAATGTTCGAGCAAAAACGGCTGATTTTCAACAAAAGAGATAACACCCCCCCATTACGTCATGCTTCAGAAATGTGGAAAATGGTCCGTTTTCAAATGTTTTATTTTTGAACGTCAGTTCACATTTGTAGGTGGACCATCAGTGTTAGAGCTAAAATTAGCATGTTTAAAGTGATTTTCATGCTTCCAGGGGCCCAAAACACAAGATTTATGGAATGGTTAAAAGTGCATGAAAATGGCCAATTTACTCACTCTGAGTTCTCAAAAAGGGTTTCTTCACCCCGGGAAGTTAATTAAATACCATTTGGAGGCATTTAATGTTCGAGCAAAAACGGCTGATTTTCGACAAAAGAGATAACACCCCCCCATTACGTCATGCTTCAGAAATGTGGAAAATGGTCCGTTTTCAAATGTTTTATTTTTGAACGTCAGTTCACATTTGTAGGTGGATCATCAGTGTTAGAGCTAAAATTAGCATGTTTAAAGTGATTTTCATGCTTCCAGGGGCTCGGGAAGTGAAATAAATACCATTTGGAGGCATTTAATGTTCGAGCAAAAACGGCTGATTTTCGACAAAAGAGATAACACCCCCCATTACGTCATGCTTCAGAAATGTGGAAAATGGTCCGTTTTCAAATGTTTTATTTTTGAACGTCAGTTCACATTTGTAGGTGGATCATCAGTGTTAGAGCTAAAATTAGCATGTTTAAAGTGATTTTCATGCTTCCAGGGGCTCGGGAAGTTAATTAAATACCATTTGGAGGCATTTAATGTTCGAGCAAAAACGGCTGATTTTCGACAAAAGAGATAACACCCCCCCATTACGTCATGCTTCAGAAATGTGGAAAATGGTCCGTTTTCAAATGTTTTATTTTTGAACGTCAGTTCACATTTGTAGGTGGATCATCAGTGTTAGAGCTAAAATTAGCATGTTTAAAGTGATTTTCATGCTTCCAGGGGCCCAAAACACAAGATTTATGGAATGGTTAAAAGTGCATGAAAATGGCCAATTTACTCACTCTGAGTTCTCAAAAAGGGTTTCTTCACCCCGGGAAGTTAATTAAATACCATTTGGAGGCATTTAATGTTCGAGCAAAAACGGCTGGTTTTCGACAAAAGAGATAACACCCCCCCATTACGTCATGCTTCAGAAATGTGGAAAATGGTCCGTTTTCAAATGTTTTATTTTTGAACGTCAGTTCACATTTGTAGGTGGATCATCAGTGTTAGAGCTAAAATTAGCATGTTTAAAGTGATTTTCATGCTTCCAGGGGCTCGGGAAGTTAATTAAATACCATTTGGAGGCATTTAATGTTCGAGCAAAAACGGCTGATTTTCGACAAAAGAGATAACACCCCCCCATTACGTCATGCTTCAGAAATGTGGAAAATGGTCCGTTTTCAAATGTTTTATTTTTGAACGTCAGTTCACATTTGTAGGTGGATCATCAGTGTTAGAGCTAAAATTAGCATGTTTAAAGTGATTTTCATGCTTCCAGGGGCTCGGGAAGTTAATTAAATACCATTTGGAGGCATTTAATGTTCGAGCAAAAACGGCTGATTTTCGACAAAAGAGATAACACCCCCCCCATTACGTCATGCTTCAGAAATGTGGAAAATGGTCCGTTTTCAAATGTTTTATTTTTGAACGTCAGTTCACATTTGTAGGTGGATCATCAGTGTTAGAGCTAAAATTAGCATGTTTAAAGTGATTTTCATGCTTCCAGGGGCTCGGGAAGTTAATTAAATACCATTTGGAGGCATTTAATGTTCGAGCAAAAACGGCTGATTTTCGACAAAAGAGATAACACCCCCCCATTACGTCATGCTTCAGAAATGTGGAAAATGGTCCGTTTTCAAATGTTTTATTTTTGAACGTCAGTTCACATTTGTAGGTGGATCATCAGTGTTAGAGCTAAAATTAGCATGTTTAAAGTGATTTTCATGCTTCCAGGGGCTCAGGAAGTGAAAAAAATACAATTTGGAGGCATTTAATGTTCGAGCAAAAACGGCTGATTTTCGACAAAAGAGATAACACCCCCCCATTACGTCATGCTTCAGAAATGTGGAAAATGGTCAGTTTTCAAATGTTTTATTTTTGAACGTCAGTTCACATTTGTAGGTGGATCATCAGTGTTAGAGCTAAAATTAGCATGTTTAAAGTGATTTTCATGCTTCCAGGGGCTCGGGAAGTTAATTAAATACCATTTGGAGGCATTTAATGTTCGAGCAAAAACGGCTGATTTTCGACAAAAGAGATAACACCTCCCCATTACGTCATGCTTCAGAAATGTGGAAAATGGTCCGTTTTCAAATGTTTTATTTTTGAACGTCAGTTCACATTTGTAGGTGGATCATCAGTGTTAGAGCTAAAATTAGCATGTTTAATTTTATTTTCATGCTTCCAGGGGCCCAAAACACAAGATTTATGGAATGGTTAAAAGTGCATGAAAATGGCCAATTTACTCACTCTGAGTTCTCAAAAAGGGTTTCTTCACCCCGGGAAGTTAATTAAATACCATTTGGAGGCATTTAATGTTCGAGCAAAAACGGCTGATTTTCGACAAAAGAGATAACACCCCCCCATTACGTCATGCTTCAGAAATGTGGAAAATGGTCCGTTTTCAAATGTTTTATTTTTGAACGTCAGTTCACATTTGTAGGTGGATCATCAGTGTTAGAGCTAAAATTAGCATGTTTAAAGTGATTTTCATGCTTCCAGGGGCTCGGGAAGTTAATTAAATACCATTTGGAGGCATTTAATGTTCGAGCAAAAACGGCTGATTTTCGACAAAAGAGATAACACCCCCCCATTACGTCATGCTTCAGAAATGTGGAAAATGGTCCGTTTTCAAATGTTTTATTTTTGAACGTCAGTTCACATTTGTAGGTGGATCATCAGTGTTAGAGCTAAAATTAGCATGTTTAAAGTGATTTTCATGCTTCCAGGGGCTCGGGAAGTTAATTAAATACCATTTGGAGGCATTTAATGTTCGAGCAAAAACGGCTGATTTTCGACAAAAGAGATAACACCCCCCCATTACGTCATGCTTCAGAAATGTGGAAAATGGTCCGTTTTCAAATGTTTTATTTTTGAACGTCAGTTCACATTTGTAGGTGGATCATCAGTGTTAGAGCTAAAATTAGCATGTTTAAAGTGATTTTCATGCTTCCAGGGGCTCGGGAAGTTAATTAAATACCATTTGGAGGCATTTAATGTTCGAGCAAAAACGGCTGATTTTCGACAAAAGAGATAACACCCCCCCCATTACGTCATGCTTCAGAAATGTGGAAAATGGTCCGTTTTCAAATGTTTTATTTTTGAACGTCAGTTCACATTTGTAGGTGGATCATCAGTGTTAGAGCTAAAATTAGCATGTTTAAAGTGATTTTCATGCTTCCAGGGGCTCGGGAAGTTAATTAAATACCATTTGGAGGCATTTAATGTTCGAGCAAAAACGGCTGATTTTCGACAAAAGAGATAACACCCCCCCATTACGTCATGCTTCAGAAATGTGGAAAATGGTCCGTTTTCAAATGTTTTATTTTTGAACGTCAGTTCACATTTGTAGGTGGATCATCAGTGTTAGAGCTAAAATTAGCATGTTTAAAGTGATTTTCATGCTTCCAGGGGCTCAGGAAGTGAAAAAAATACAATTTGGAGGCATTTAATGTTCGAGCAAAAACGGCTGATTTTCGACAAAAGAGATAACACCCCCCCATTACGTCATGCTTCAGAAATGTGGAAAATGGTCAGTTTTCAAATGTTTTATTTTTGAACGTCAGTTCACATTTGTAGGTGGATCATCAGTGTTAGAGCTAAAATTAGCATGTTTAAAGTGATTTTCATGCTTCCAGGGGCTCGGGAAGTTAATTAAATACCATTTGGAGGCATTTAATGTTCGAGCAAAAACGGCTGATTTTCGACAAAAGAGATAACACCTCCCCATTACGTCATGCTTCAGAAATGTGGAAAATGGTCCGTTTTCAAATGTTTTATTTTTGAACGTCAGTTCACATTTGTAGGTGGATCATCAGTGTTAGAGCTAAAATTAGCATGTTTAATTTTATTTTCATGCTTCCAGGGGCCCAAAACACAAGATTTATGGAATGGTTAAAAGTGCATGAAAATGGCCAATTTACTCACTCTGAGTTCTCAAAAAGGGTTTCTTCACCCCGGGAAGTTAATTAAATACCATTTGGAGGCATTTAATGTTCGAGCAAAAACGGCTGATTTTCGACAAAAGAGATAACACCCCCCCATTACGTCATGCTTCAGAAATGTGGAAAATGGTCCGTTTTCAAATGTTTTATTTTTGAACGTCAGTTCACATTTGTAGGTGGATCATCAGTGTTAGAGCTAAAATTAGCATGTTTAAAGTGATTTTCATGCTTCCAGGGGCTCGGGAAGTTAATTAAATACCATTTGGAGGCATTTAATGTTCGAGCAAAAACGGCTGATTTTCGACAAAAGAGATAACACCCCCCCCATTACGTCATGCTTCAGAAATGTGGAAAATGGTCCGTTTTCAAATGTTTTATTTTTGAACGTCAGTTCACATTTGTAGGTGGATCATCAGTGTTAGAGCTAAAATTAGCATGTTTAAAGTGATTTTCATGCTTCCAGGGGCTCGGGAAGTTAATTAAATACCATTTGGAGGCATTTAATGTTCGAGCAAAAACGGCTGATTTTCGACAAAAGAGATAACACCCCCCCATTACGTCATGCTTCAGAAATGTGGAAAATGGTCCGTTTTCAAATGTTTTATTTTTGAACGTCAGTTCACATTTGTAGGTGGATCATCAGTGTTAGAGCTAAAATTAGCATGTTTAAAGTGATTTTCATGCTTCCAGGGGCTCGGGAAGTTAATTAAATACCATTTGGAGGCATTTAATGTTCGAGCAAAAACGGCTGATTTTCAACAAAAGAGATAACACCCCCCCATTACGTCATGCTTCAGAAATGTGGAAAATGGTCCGTTTTCAAATGTTTTATTTTTGAACGTCAGTTCACATTTGTAGGTGGACCATCAGTGTTAGAGCTAAAATTAGCATGTTTAAAGTGATTTTCATGCTTC
The DNA here is from genome assembly GCF_964263255.1 of Lissotriton vulgaris. Taxonomy (NCBI): domain Eukaryota; kingdom Metazoa; phylum Chordata; class Amphibia; order Caudata; family Salamandridae; genus Lissotriton; species Lissotriton vulgaris. The sequence goes on along the minus strand of NW_028253626.1, from coordinate 110,681 downwards.
CAGGGGCCCAAAACACAAGATTTATGGAATGGTTAAAAGTGCATGAAAATGGCCAATTTACTCACTCTGAGTTCTCAAAAAGGGTTTCTTCACCCCGGGAAGTTAATTAAATACCATTTGGAGGCATTTAATGTTCGAGCAAAAACGGCTGATTTTCGACAAAAGAGATAACACCCCCCCATTACGTCATGCTTCAGAAATGTGGAAAATGGTCCGTTTTCAAATGTTTTATTTTTGAACGTCAGTTCACATTTGTAGGTGGATCATCAGTGTTAGAGCTAAAATTAGCATGTTTAAAGTGATTTTCATGCTTCCAGGGGCTCGGGAAGTGAAATAAATACCATTTGGAGGCATTTAATGTTCGAGCAAAAACGGCTGATTTTCGACAAAAGAGATAACACCCCCCCCCATTACGTCATGCTTCAGAAATGTGGAAAATGGTCCGTTTTCAAATGTTTTATTTTTGAACGTCAGTTCACATTTGTAGGTGGATCATCAGTGTTAGAGCTAAAATTAGCATGTTTAAAGTGATTTTCATGCTTCCAGGGGCTCGGGAAGTGAAATAAATACCATTTGGAGGCATTTAATGTTCGAGCAAAAACGGCTGATTTTCGACAAAAGAGATAACACCCCCCCCCATTACGTCATGCTTCAGAAATGTGGAAAATGGTCCGTTTTCAAATGTTTTATTTTTGAACGTCAGTTCACATTTGTAGGTGGATCATCAGTGTTAGAGCTAAAATTAGCATGTTTAAAGTGATTTTCATGCTTCCAGGGGCCCAAAACACAAGATTTATGGAATGGTTAAAAGTGCATGAAAATGGCCAATTTACTCACTCTGAGTTCTCAAAAAGGGTTTCTTCACCCCGGGAAGTGAAATAAATACCATTTGGAGGCATTTAATGTTCGAGCAAAAACGGCTGATTTTCGACAAAAGAGATAACACCCCCCCCATTACGTCATGCTTCAGAAATGTGGAAAATGGTCCGTTTTCAAATGTTTTATTTTTGAACGTCAGTTCACATTTGTAGGTGGATCATCAGTGTTAGAGCTAAAATTAGCATGTTTAAAGTGATTTTCATGCTTCCAGGGGCTCGGGAAGTTAATTAAATACCATTTGGAGGCATTTAATGTTCGAGCAAAAACGGCTGATTTTCGACAAAAGAGATAACACCCCCCCATTACGTCATGCTTCAGAAATGTGGAAAATGGTCCGTTTTCAAATGTTTTATTTTTGAACGTCAGTTCACATTTGTAGGTGGATCATCAGTGTTAGAGCTAAAATTAGCATGTTTAAAGTGATTTTCATGCTTCCAGGGGCTCGGGAAGTTAATTAAATACCATTTGGAGGCATTTAATGTTCGAGCAAAAACGGCTGATTTTCGACAAAAGAGATAACTCCCCCCCATTACGTCATGCTTCAGAAATGTGGAAAATGGTCCGTTTTCAAATGTTTTATTTTTGAACGTCAGTTCACATTTGTAGGTGGATCATCAGTGTTAGAGCTAAAATTAGCATGTTTAAAGTGATTTTCATGCTTCCAGGGGCTCGGGAAGTTAATTAAATACCATTTGGAGGCATTTAATGTTCGAGCAAAAACGGCTGATTTTCGACAAAAGAGATAACACCCCCCCATTACGTCATGCTTCAGAAATGTGGAAAATGGTCCGTTTTCAAATGTTTTATTTTTGAACGTCAGTTCACATTTGTAGGTGGATCATCAGTGTTAGAGCTAAAATTAGCATGTTTAAAGTGATTTTCATGCTTCCAGGGGCCCAAAACACAAGATTTATGGAATGGTTAAAAGTGCATGAAAATGGCCAATTTACTCACTCTGAGTTCTCAAAAAGGGTTTCTTCACCCCGGGAAGTTAATTAAATACCATTTGGAGGCATTTAATGTTCGAGCAAAAACGGCTGATTTTCGACAAAAGAGATAACACCCCCCCATTACGTCATGCTTCAGAAATGTGGAAAATGGTCCGTTTTCAAATGTTTTATTTTTGAACGTCAGTTCACATTTGTAGGTGGATCATCAGTGTTAGAGCTACAATTAGCATGTTTAAAGTGATTTTCATGCTTCCAGGGGCTCGGGAAGTGAAATAAATACCATTTGGAGGCCTTTAATGTTCGAGCAAAAACGGCTGATTTTCGACAAAAGAGATAACACCCCCCCATTACGTCATGCTTCAGAAATGTGGAAAATGGTCCGTTTTCAAATGTTTTATTTTTGAACGTCAGTTCACATTTGTAGGTGGATCATCAGTGTTAGAGCTAAAATTAGCATGTTTAAAGTGATTTTCATGCTTCCAGGGGCCCAAAACACAAGATTTATGGAATGGTTAAAAGTGCATGAAAATGGCCAATTTACTCACTCTGAGTTCTCAAAAAGGGTTTCTTCACCCCGGGAAGTGAAATAAATACCATTTGGAGGCATTTAATGTTCGAGCAAAAACGGCTGATTTTCGACAAAAGAGATAACACCCCCCCCATTACGTCATGCTTCAGAAATGTGGAAAATGGTCCGTTTTCAAATGTTTTATTTTTGAACGTCAGTTCACATTTGTAGGTGGATCATCAGTGTTAGAGCTAAAATTAGCATGTTTAAAGTGATTTTCATGCTTCCAGGGGCTCGGGAAGTTAATTAAATACCATTTGGAGGCATTTAATGTTCGAGCAAAAACGGCTGATTTTCGACAAAAGAGATAACACCCCCCCATTACGTCATGCTTCAGAAATGTGGAAAATGGTCCGTTTTCAAATGTTTTATTTTTGAACGTCAGTTCACATTTGTAGGTGGATCATCAGTGTTAGAGCTAAAATTAGCATGTTTAAAGTGATTTTCATGCTTCCAGGGGCTCGGGAAGTTAATTAAATACCATTTGGAGGCATTTAATGTTCGAGCAAAAACGGCTGATTTTCGACAAAAGAGATAACACCCCCCCATTACGTCATGCTTCAGAAATGTGGAAAATGGTCCGTTTTCAAATGTTTTATTTTTGAACGTCAGTTCACATTTGTAGGTGGATCATCAGTGTTAGAGCTAAAATTAGCATGTTTAAAGTGATTTTCATGCTTCCAGGGGCTCGGGAAGTTAATTAAATACCATTTGGAGGCATTTAATGTTCGAGCAAAAACGGCTGATTTTCAACAAAAGAGATAACACCCCCCATTACGTCATGCTTCAGAAATGTGGAAAATGGTCCGTTTTCAAATGTTTTATTTTTGAACGTCAGTTCACATATGTAGGTGGACCATCAGTGTTAGAGCTAAAATTAGCATGTTTAAAGTGATTTTCATGCTTCCAGGGGCCCAAAACACAAGATTTATGGAATGGTTAAAAGTGCATGAAAATGGCCAATTTACTCACTCTGAGTTCTCAAAAAGGGTTTCTTCACCCCGGGAAGTTAATTAAATACCATTTGGAGGCATTTAATGTTCGAGCAAAAACGGCTGATTTTCGACAAAAGAGATAACACCCCCCCATTACGTCATGCTTCAGAAATGTGGAAAATGGTCCGTTTTCAAATGTTTTATTTTTGAACGTCAGTTCACATTTGTAGGTGGATCATCAGTGTTAGAGCTAAAATTAGCATGTTTAAAGTGATTTTCATGCTTCCAGGGGCTCGGGAAGTTAATTAAATACCATTTGGAGGCATTTAATGTTCGAGCAAAAACGGCTGATTTTCAACAAAAGAGATAACACCCCCCCATTACGTCATGCTTCAGAAATGTGGAAAATGGTCCGTTTTCAAATGTTTTATTTTTGAACGTCAGTTCACATTTGTAGGTGGACCATCAGTGTTAGAGCTAAAATTAGCATGTTTAAAGTGATTTTCATGCTTCCAGGGGCCCAAAACACAAGATTTATGGAATGGTTAAAAGTGCATGAAAATGGCCAATTTACTCACTCTGAGTTCTCAAAAAGGGTTTCTTCACCCCGGGAAGTTAATTAAATACCATTTGGAGGCATTTAATGTTCGAGCAAAAACGGCTGATTTTCGACAAAAGAGATAACACCCCCCCATTACGTCATGCTTCAGAAATGTGGAAAATGGTCCGTTTTCAAATGTTTTATTTTTGAACGTCAGTTCACATTTGTAGGTGGATCATCAGTGTTAGAGCTAAAATTAGCATGTTTAAAGTGATTTTCATGCTTCCAGGGGCTCGGGAAGTGAAATAAATACCATTTGGAGGCATTTCATGTTCGAGCAAAAACGGCTGATTTTCGACAAAAGAGATAACACCCCCCATTACGTCATGCTTCAGAAATGTGGAAAATGGTCCGTTTTCAAATGTTTTATTTTTGAACGTCAGTTCACATTTGTAGGTGGATCATCAGTGTTAGAGCTAAAATTAGCATGTTTAAAGTGATTTTCATGCTTCCAGGGGCCCAAAACACAAGATTTATGGAATGGTTAAAAGTGCATGAAAATGGCCAATTTACTCACTCTGAGTTCTCAAAAAGGGTTTCTTCACCCCGGGAAGTTAATTAAATACCATTTGGAGGCATTTAATGTTCGAGCAAAAACGGCTGGTTTTCGACAAAAGAGATAACACCCCCCCATTACGTCATGCTTCAGAAATGTGGAAAATGGTCCGTTTTCAAATGTTTTATTTTTGAACGTCAGTTCACATTTGTAGGTGGATCATCAGTGTTAGAGCTAAAATTAGCATGTTTAAAGTGATTTTCATGCTTCCAGGGGCTCGGGAAGTTAATTAAATACCATTTGGAGGCATTTAATGTTCGAGCAAAAACGGCTGATTTTCGACAAAAGAGATAACAGCCCCCCCATTACGTCATGCTTCAGAAATGTGGAAAATGGTCCGTTTTCAAATGTTTTATTTTTGAACGTCAGTTCACATTTGTAGGTGGATCATCAGTGTTAGAGCTAAAATTAGCATGTTTAAAGTGATTTTCATGCTTCCAGGGGCTCGGGAAGTTAATTAAATACCATTTGGAGGCATTTAATGTTCGAGCAAAAACGGCTGATTTTCGACAAAAGAGATAACACCCCCCATTACGTCATGCTTCAGAAATGTGGAAAATGGTCCGTTTTCAAATGTTTTATTTTTGAACGTCAGTTCACATTTGTAGGTGGATCATCAGTGTTAGAGCTAAAATTAGCATGTTTAAAGTGATTTTCATGCTTCCAGGGGCTCGGGAAGTTAATTAAATACCATTTGGAGGCATTTAATGTTCGAGCAAAAACGGCTGATTTTCGACAAAAGAGATAACACCCCCCCATTACGTCATGCTTCAGAAATGTGGAAAATGGTCCGTTTTCAAATGTTTTATTTTTGAACGTCAGTTCACATTTGTAGGTGGATCATCAGTGTTAGAGCTAAAATTAGCATGTTTAAAGTGATTTTCATGCTTCCAGGGGCTCAGGAAGTGAAATAAATACCATTTGGAGGCATTTAATGTTCGAGCAAAAACGGCTGATTTTCGACAAAAGAGATAACACCCCCCCATTACGTCATGCTTCAGAAATGTGGAAAATGGTCCGTTTTCAAATGTTTTATTTTTGAACGTCAGTTCACATTTGTAGGTGGATCATCAGTGTTAGAGCTAAAATTAGCATGTTTAAAGTGATTTTCATGCTTCCAGGGGCTCGGGAAGTTAATTAAATACCATTTGGAGGCATTTAATGTTCGAGCAAAAACGGCTGATTTTCAACAAAAGAGATAACACCCCCCCATTACGTCATGCTTCAGAAATGTGGAAAATGGTCCGTTTTCAAATGTTTTATTTTTGAACGTCAGTTCACATTTGTAGGTGGACCATCAGTGTTAGAGCTAAAATTAGCATGTTTAAAGTGATTTTCATGCTTCCAGGGGCCCAAAACACAAGATTTATGGAATGGTTAAAAGTGCATGAAAATGGCCAATTTACTCACTCTGAGTTCTCAAAAAGGGTTTCTTCACCCCGGGAAGTTAATTAAATACCATTTGGAGGCATTTAATGTTCGAGCAAAAACGGCTGATTTTCGACAAAAGAGATAACACCCCCCCATTACGTCATGCTTCAGAAATGTGGAAAATGGTCCGTTTTCAAATGTTTTATTTTTGAACGTCAGTTCACATTTGTAGGTGGATCATCAGTGTTAGAGCTAAAATTAGCATGTTTAAAGTGATTTTCATGCTTCCAGGGGCTCGGGAAGTGAAATAAATACCACTTGGAGGCATTTAATGTTCGAGCAAAAACGGCTGATTTTCGACAAAAGAGATAACACCCCCCCATTACGTCATGCTTCAGAAATGTGGAAAATGGTCCGTTTTCAAATGTTTTATTTTTGAACGTCAGTTCACATTTGTAGGTGGATCATCAGTGTTAGAGCTAAAATTAGCATGTTTAAAGTGATTTTCATGCTTCCAGGGGCTCGGGAAGTTAATTAAATACCATTTGGAGGCATTTAATGTTCGAGCAAAAACGGCTGATTTTCGACAAAAGAGATAACACCCCCCCATTACGTCATGCTTCAGAAATGTGGAAAATGGTCCGTTTTCAAATGTTTTATTTTTGAACGTCAGTTCACATTTGTAGGTGGATCATCAGTGTTAGAGCTAAAATTAGCATGTTTAAAGTGATTTTCATGCTTCCAGGGGCTCGGGAAGTTAATTAAATACCATTTGGAGGCATTTAATGTTCAAGCAAAAACGGCTGATTTTCAACAAAAGAGATAACACCCCCCCATTACGTCATGCTTCAGAAATGTGGAAAATGGTCCGTTTTCAAATGTTTTATTTTTGAACGTCAGTTCACATTTGTAGGTGGATCATCAGTGTTAGAGCTAAAATTAGCATGTTTAAAGTGATTTTCATGCTTCCAGGGGCTCGGGAAGTGAAATAAATACCATTTGGAGGCATTTAATGTTCGAGCAAAAACGGCTGATTTTCGACAAAAGAGATAACACCCCCCATTACGTCATGCTTCAGAAATGTGGAAAATGGTCCGTTTTCAAATGTTTTATTTTTGAACGTCAGTTCACATTTGTAGGTGGATCATCAGTGTTAGAGCTAAAATTAGCATGTTTAAAGTGATTTTCATGCTTCCAGGGGCTCGGGAAGTTAATTAAATACCATTTGGAGGCATTTAATGTTCGAGCAAAAACGGCTGATTTTCGACAAAAGAGATAACACCCCCCCATTACGTCATGCTTCAGAAATGTGGAAAATGGTCCGTTTTCAAATGTTTTATTTTTGAACGTCAGTTCACATTTGTAGGTGGATCATCAGTGTTAGAGCTAAAATTAGCATGTTTAAAGTGATTTTCATGCTTCCAGGGGCCCAAAACACAAGATTTATGGAATGGTTAAAAGTGCATGAAAATGGCCAATTTACTCACTCTGAGTTCTCAAAAAGGGTTTCTTCACCCCGGGAAGTTAATTAAATACCATTTGGAGGCATTTAATGTTCGAGCAAAAACGGCTGGTTTTCGACAAAAGAGATAACACCCCCCCATTACGTCATGCTTCAGAAATGTGGAAAATGGTCCGTTTTCAAATATTTTATTTTTGAACGTCAGTTCACATTTGTAGGTGGATCATCAGTGTTAGAGCTAAAATTAGCATGTTTAAAGTGATTTTCATGCTTCCAAGGGCTCGGGAAGTTAATTAAATACCATTTGGAGGCATTTAATGTTCGAGCAAAAACGGCTGATTTTCGACAAAAGAGATAACACCCCCCCCCATTACGTCATGCTTCAGAAATGTGGAAAATGGTCCGTTTTCAAATGTTTTATTTTTGAACGTCAGTTCACATTTGTAGGTGGATCATCAGTGTTAGAGCTAAAATTAGCATGTTTAAAGTGATTTTCATGCTTCCAGGGGCTCGGGAAGTTAATTAAATACCATTTGGAGGCATTTAATGTTCGAGCAAAAACGGCTGATTTTCGACAAAAGAGATAACACCCCCCATTACGTCATGCTTCAGAAATGTGGAAAATGGTCCGTTTTCAAATGTTTTATTTTTGAACGTCAGTTCACATTTGTAGGTGGATCATCAGTGTTAGAGCTAAAATTAGCATGTTTAAAGTGATTTTCATGCTTCCAGGGGCTCGGGAAGTTAATTAAATACCATTTGGAGGCATTTAATGTTCGAGCAAAAACGGCTGATTTTCGACAAAAGAGATAACACCCCCCCATTACGTCATGCTTCAGAAATGTGGAAAATGGTCCGTTTTCAAATGTTTTATTTTTGAACGTCAGTTCACATTTGTAGGTGGATCATCAGTGTTAGAGCTAAAATTAGCATGTTTAAAGTGATTTTCATGCTTCCAGGGGCTCAGGAAGTGAAATAAATACCATTTGGAGGCATTTAATGTTCGAGCAAAAACGGCTGATTTTCGACAAAAGAGATAACACCCCCCCATTACGTCATGCTTCAGAAATGTGGAAAATGGTCAGTTTTCAAATGTTTTATTTTTGAACGTCAGTTCACATTTGTAGGTGGATCATCAGTGTTAGAGCTAAAATTAGCATGTTTAAAGTGATTTTCATGCTTCCAGGGGCTCGGGAAGTTAATTAAATACCATTTGGAGGCATTTAATGTTCGAGCAAAAACGGCTGATTTTCGACAAAAGAGATAACACCCCCCCCATTACGTCATGCTTCAGAAATGTGGAAAATGGTCCGTTTTCAAATGTTTTATTTTTGAACGTCAGTTCACATTTGTAGGTGGATCATCAGTGTTAGAGCTAAAATTAGCATGTTTAAAGTGATTTTCATGCTTCCAGGGGCTCGGGAAGTGAAATAAATACCACTTGGAGGCATTTAATGTTCGAGCAAAAACGGCTGATTTTCGACAAAAGAGATAACACCCCCCCATTACGTCATGCTTCAGAAATGTGGAAAATGGTCCGTTTTCAAATGTTTTATTTTTGAACGTCAGTTCACATTTGTAGGTGGATCATCAGTGTTAGAGCTAAAATTAGCATGTTTAAAGTGATTTTCATGCTTCCAGGGGCTCGGGAAGTTAATTAAATACCATTTGGAGGCATTTAATGTTCGAGCAAAAACGGCTGATTTTCGACAAAAGAGATAACACCCCCCCATTACGTCATGCTTCAGAAATGTGGAAAATGGTCCGTTTTCAAATGTTTTATTTTTGAACGTCAGTTCACATTTGTAGGTGGATCATCAGTGTTAGAGCTAAAATTAGCATGTTTAAAGTGATTTTCATGCTTCCAGGGGCTCGGGAAGTTAATTAAATACCATTTGGAGGCATTTAATGTTCAAGCAAAAACGGCTGATTTTCAACAAAAGAGATAACACCCCCCCATTACGTCATGCTTCAGAAATGTGGAAAATGGTCCGTTTTCAAATGTTTTATTTTTGAACGTCAGTTCACATTTGTAGGTGGATCATCAGTGTTAGAGCTAAAATTAGCATGTTTAAAGTGATTTTCATGCTTCCAGGGGCTCGGGAAGTGAAATAAATACCATTTGGAGGCATTTAATGTTCGAGCAAAAACGGCTGATTTTCGACAAAAGAGATAACACCCCCCATTACGTCATGCTTCAGAAATGTGGAAAATGGTCCGTTTTCAAATGTTTTATTTTTGAACGTCAGTTCACATTTGTAGGTGGATCATCAGTGTTAGAGCTAAAATTAGCATGTTTAAAGTGATTTTCATGCTTCCAGGGGCTCGGGAAGTTAATTAAATACCATTTGGAGGCATTTAATGTTCGAGCAAAAACGGCTGATTTTCGACAAAAGAGATAACACCCCCCCATTACGTCATGCTTCAGAAATGTGGAAAATGGTCCGTTTTCAAATGTTTTATTTTTGAACGTCAGTTCACATTTGTAGGTGGATCATCAGTGTTAGAGCTAAAATTAGCATGTTTAAAGTGATTTTCATGCTTCCAGGGGCCCAAAACACAAGATTTATGGAATGGTTAAAAGTGCATGAAAATGGCCAATTTACTCACTCTGAGTTCTCAAAAAGGGTTTCTTCACCCCGGGAAGTTAATTAAATACCATTTGGAGGCATTTAATGTTCGAGCAAAAACGGCTGGTTTTCGACAAAAGAGATAACACCCCCCCATTACGTCATGCTTCAGAAATGTGGAAAATGGTCCGTTTTCAAATATTTTATTTTTGAACGTCAGTTCACATTTGTAGGTGGATCATCAGTGTTAGAGCTAAAATTAGCATGTTTAAAGTGATTTTCATGCTTCCAAGGGCTCGGGAAGTTAATTAAATACCATTTGGAGGCATTTAATGTTCGAGCAAAAACGGCTGATTTTCGACAAAAGAGATAACACCCCCCCCCATTACGTCATGCTTCAGAAATGTGGAAAATGGTCCGTTTTCAAATGTTTTATTTTTGAACGTCAGTTCACATTTGTAGGTGGATCATCAGTGTTAGAGCTAAAATTAGCATGTTTAAAGTGATTTTCATGCTTCCAGGGGCTCGGGAAGTTAATTAAATACCATTTGGAGGCATTTAATGTTCGAGCAAAAACGGCTGATTTTCGACAAAAGAGATAACACCCCCCATTACGTCATGCTTCAGAAATGTGGAAAATGGTCCGTTTTCAAATGTTTTATTTTTGAACGTCAGTTCACATTTGTAGGTGGATCATCAGTGTTAGAGCTAAAATTAGCATGTTTAAAGTGATTTTCATGCTTCCAGGGGCTCGGGAAGTTAATTAAATACCATTTGGAGGCATTTAATGTTCGAGCAAAAACGGCTGATTTTCGACAAAAGAGATAACACCCCCCCATTACGTCATGCTTCAGAAATGTGGAAAATGGTCCGTTTTCAAATGTTTTATTTTTGAACGTCAGTTCACATTTGTAGGTGGATCATCAGTGTTAGAGCTAAAATTAGCATGTTTAAAGTGATTTTCATGCTTCCAGGGGCTCAGGAAGTGAAATAAATACCATTTGGAGGCATTTAATGTTCGAGCAAAAACGGCTGATTTTCGACAAAAGAGATAACACCCCCCCATTACGTCATGCTTCAGAAATGTGGAAAATGGTCAGTTTTCAAATGTTTTATTTTTGAACGTCAGTTCACATTTGTAGGTGGATCATCAGTGTTAGAGCTAAAATTAGCATGTTTAAAGTGATTTTCATGCTTCCAGGGGCTCGGGAAGTTAATTAAATACCATTTGGAGGCATTTAATGTTCGAGCAAAAACGACTGATTTTCGACAAAAGAGATAACACCCCCCCATTACGTCATGCTTCAGAAATGTGGAAAATGGTCCGTTTCCAAATGTTTTATTTTTGAACGTCAGTTCACATTTGTAGGTGGATCATCAGTGTTAGAGCTAAAATTAGCATGTTTAAAGTGATTTTCATGCTTCCAGGGGCTCGGGAAGTTAATTAAATACCATTTGGAGGCATTTAATGTTCGAGCAAAAACGGCTGATTTTCGACAAAAGAGATAACACCCCCCCATTACGTCATGCTTCAGAAATGTGGAAAATGGTCCGTTTTCAAATGTTTTATTTTTGAACGTCAGTTCACATTTGTAGGTGGATCATCAGTGTTAGAGCTAAAATTAGCATGTTTAAAGTGATTTTCATGCTTCCAGGGGCTCGGGAAGTGAAATAAATACCATTTGGAGGCATTTAATGTTCGAGCAAAAACGGCTGATTTTCGACAAAAGAGATAACACCCCCCCATTACGTCATGCTTCAGAAATGTGGAAAATGGTCAGTTTTCAAATGTTTTATTTTTGAACGTCAGTTCACATTTGTAGGTGGATCATCAGTGTTAGAGCTAAAATTAGCATGTTTAAAGTGATTTTCATGCTTCCAGGGGCCCAAAACACAAGATTTATGGAATGGTTAAAAGTGCATGAAAATGGCCAATTTACTCACTCTGAGTTCTCAAAAAGGGTTTCTTCACCCCGGGAAGTTAATTAAATACCATTTGGAGGCATTTAATGTTCGAGCAAAAACGGCTGATTTTCGACAAAAGAGATAACACCCCCCCATTATGTCATGCTTCAGAAATGTGGAAAATGGTCCGTTTTCAAATGTTTTATTTTTGAACGTCAGTTCACATTTGTAGGTGGATCATCAGTGTTAGAGCTAAAATTAGCATATTTAAAGTGATTTTCATGCTTCCAGGGGCTCGGGAAGTTAATTAAATACCATTTGGAGGCATTTAATGTTCGAGCAAAAACGGCTGATTTTCGACAAAAGAGATAACACCCCCCCATTACGTCATGCTTCAGAAATGTGGAAAATGGTCCGTTTTCAAATGTTTTATTTTTGAACGTCAGTTCACATTTGTAGGTGGATCATCAGTGTTAGAGCTAAAATTAGCATGTTTAAAGTGATTTTCATGCTTCCAGGGGCTCGGGAAGTTAATTAAATACCATTTGGAGGCATTTAATGTTCGAGCAAAAACGGCTGATTTTCGACAAAAGAGATAACACCCCCCCATTACGTCATGCTTCAGAAATGTGGAAAATGGTCCGTTTTCAAATGTTTTATTTTTGAACGTCAGTTCACATTTGTAGGTGGATCATCAGTGTTAGAGCTAAAATTAGCATGTTTAAAGTGATTTTCATGCTTCCAGGGGCTCGGGAAGTTAATTAAATACCATTTGGAGGCATTTAATGTTCGAGCAAAAACGGCTGATTTTCAACAAAAGAGATAACACCCCCCCATTACGTCATGCTTCAGAAATGTGGAAAATGGTCCGTTTTCAAATGTTTTATTTTTGAACGTCAGTTCACATTTGTAGGTGGACCATCAGTGTTAGAGCTAAAATTAGCATGTTTAAAGTGATTTTCATGCTTCCAGGGGCCCAAAACACAAGATTTATGGAATGGTTAAAAGTGCATGAAAGTGGCCAATTTACTCACTCTGAGTTCTCAAAAAGGGTTTCTTCACCCCGGGAAGTTAATTAAATACCATTTGGAGGCATTTAATGTTCGAGCAAAAACGGCTGATTTTCGACAAAAGAGATAACACCCCCCCCATTACGTCATGCTTCAGAAATGTGGAAAATGGTCCGTTTTCAAATGTTTTATTTTTGAACGTCAGTTCACATTTGTAGGTGGATCATCAGTGTTAGAGCTAAAATTAGCATGTTTAAAGGGATTTTCATGCTTCCAGGGGCTCGGGAAGTGAAATAAATGCCATTTGGAGGCATTTAATGTTCGAGCAAAAACGGCTGATTTTCGACAAAAGAGATAACACCCCCCCATTACGTCATGCTTCAGAAATGTGGAAAATGGTCCGTTTTCAAATGTTTTATTTTTGAACGTCAGTTCACATTTGTAGGTGGATCATCAGTGTTAGAGCTAAAATTAGCATGTTTAAAGTGATTTTCATGCTTCCAGGGGCTCGGGAAGTTAATTAAATACCATTTGGAGGCATTTAATTTTCGAGCAAAAACGGCTGATTTTCGACAAAAGAGATAACACCCCCCCATTACGTCATGCTTCAGAAATGTGGAAAATGGTCCGTTTTCAAATGTTTTATTTTTGAACGTCAGTTCACATTTGTAGGTGGATCATCAGTGTTAGAGCTAAAATTAGCATGTTTAAAGTGATTTTCATGCTTCCAGGGGCCCAAAACACAAGATTTATGGAATGGTTAAAAGTGCATGAAAATGGCCAATTTACTCACTCTGAGTTCTCAAAAAGGGTTTCTTCACCCCGGGAAGTGAAATAAATACCATTTGGAGGCATTTAATGTTCGAGCAAAAACGGCTGATTTTCGACAAAAGAGATAACACCCCCCCATTACGTCATGCTTCAGAAATGTGGAAAATGGTCCGTTTTCAAATGTTTTATTTTTGAACGTCAGTTCACATTTGTAGGTGGATCATCAGTTTTAGAGCTAAAATTAGCATGTTTAAAGTGATTTTCATGCTTCCAGGGGCTCGGGAAGTTAATTAAATACCATTTGGAGGCATTTAATGTTCGAGCAAAAACGGCTGATTTTCGACAAAAGAGATAACACCCCCCCATTACGTCATGCTTCAGAAATGTGGAAAATGGTCCGTTTTCAAATGTTTTATTTTTGAACGTCAGTTCACATTTGTAGGTGGATCATCAGTGTTAGAGCTAAAATTAGCATGTTTAAAGTGATTTTCATGCTTCCAGGGGCTCGGGAAGTTAATTAAATACCATTTGGAGGCATTTAATGTTCGAGCAAAAACGGCTGATTTTCGACAAAAGAGATAACACCCCCCCATTACGTCATGCTTCAGAAATGTGGAAAATGGTCCGTTTTCAAATGTTTTATTTTTGAACGTCAGTTCACATTTGTAGGTGGATCATCAGTGTTAGAGCTAAAATTAGCATGTTTAAAGTGATTTTCATGCTTCCAGGGGCCCAAAACACAAGATTTATGGAATGGTTAAAAGTGCATGAAAATGGCCAATTTACTCACTCTGAGTTCTCAAAAAGGGTTTCTTCACCCCGGGAAGTTAATTAAATACCATTTGGAGGCATTTAATGTTCGAGCAAAAACGGCTGATTTTCGACAAAAGAGATAACACCCCCCCATTACGTCATGCTTCAGAAATGTGGAAAATGGTCCGTTTTCAAATGTTTTATTTTTGAACGTCAGTTCACATTTGTAGGTGGATCATCAGTGTTAGAGCTAAAATTAGCATGTTTAAAGTGATTTTCATGCTTCCAGGGGCTCGGGAAGTGAAATAAATACCATTTGGAGGCCTTTAATGTTCGAGCAAAAACGGCTGATTTTCGACAAAAGAGATAACACCCCCCCATTACGTCATGCTTCAGAAATGTGGAAAATGGTCCGTTTTCAAATGTTTTATTTTTGAACGTCAGTTCACATTTGTAGGTGGATCATCAGTGTTAGAGCTAAAATTAGCATGTTTAAAGTGATTTTCATGCTTCCAGGGGCCCAAAACACAAGATTTATGGAATGGTTAAAAGTGCATGAAAATGGCCAATTTACTCACTCTGAGTTCTCAAAAAGGGTTTCTTCACCCCGGGAAGTGAAATAAATACCATTTGGAGGCATTTAATGTTCGAGCAAAAACGGCTGATTTTCGACAAAAGAGATAACACCCCCCCCATTACGTCATGCTTCAGAAATGTGGAAAATGGTCCGTTTTCAAATGTTTTATTTTTGAACGTCAGTTCACATTTGTAGGTGGATCATCAGTGTTAGAGCTAAAATTAGCATGTTTAAAGTGATTTTCATGCTTCCAGGGGCTCGGGAAGTTAATTAAATACCATTTGGAGGCATTTAATGTTCGAGCAAAAACGGCTGATTTTCGACAAAAGAGATAACACCCCCCCATTACGTCATGCTTCAGAAATGTGGAAAATGGTCCGTTTTCAAATGTTTTATTTTTGAACGTCAGTTCACATTTGTAGGTGGATCATCAGTGTTAGAGCTAAAATTAGCATGTTTAAAGTGATTTTCATGCTTCCAGGGGCTCGGGAAGTTAATTAAATACCATTTGGAGGCATTTAATGTTCGAGCAAAAACGGCTGATTTTCGACAAAAGAGATAACACCCCCCCATTACGTCATGCTTCAGAAATGTGGAAAATGGTCCGTTTTCAAATGTTTTATTTTTGAACGTCAGTTCACATTTGTAGGTGGATCATCAGTGTTAGAGCTAAAATTAGCATGTTTAAAGTGATTTTCATGCTTCCAGGGGCTCGGGAAGTTAATTAAATACCATTTGGAGGCATTTAATGTTCGAGCAAAAACGGCTGATTTTCAACAAAAGAGATAACACCCCCCCATTACGTCATGATTCAGAAATGTGGGAAATGGTCCGTTTTCAAATGTTTTATTTTTGAACGTCAGTTCACATTTGTAGGTGGACCATCAGTGTTAGAGCTAAAATTAGCATGTTTAAAGTGATTTTCATGCTTCCAGGGGCCCAAAACACAAGATTTATGGAATGGTTAAAAGTGCATGAAAATGGCCAATTTACTCACTCTGAGTTCTCAAAAAGGGTTTCTTCACCCCGGGAAGTTAATTAAATACCATTTGGAGGCATTTAATGTTCGAGCAAAAACGGCTGATTTTCGACAAAAGAGATAACACCCCCCCATTACGTCATGCTTCAGAAATGTGGAAAATGGTCCGTTTTCAAATGTTTTATTTTTGAACGTCAGTTCACATTTGTAGGTGGATCATCAGTGTTAGAGCTAAAATTAGCATGTTTAAAGTGATTTTCATGCTTCCAGGGGCTCGGGAAGTGAAATAAATACCATTTGGAGGCATTTAATGTTCGAGCAAAAACGGCTGATTTTCGACAAAAGAGATAACACCCCCCCATTACGTCATGCTTCAGAAATGTGGAAAATGGTCCGTTTTCAAATGTTTTATTTTTGAACGTCAGTTCACATTTGTAGGTGGATCATCAGTGTTAGAGCTAAAATTAGCATGTTTAAAGTGATTTTCATGCTTCCAGGGGCTCGGGAAGTTAATTAAATACCATTTGGAGGCATTTAATGTTCGAGCAAAAACGGCTGATTTTCGACAAAAGAGATAACACCCCCCCATTACGTCATGCTTCAGAAATGTGGAAAATGGTCCGTTTTCAAATGTTTTATTTTTGAACGTCAGTTCACATTTGTAGGTGGATCATCAGTGTTAGAGCTAAAATTAGCATGTTTAAAGTGATTTTCATGCTTCCAGGGGCTCGGGAAGTTAATTAAATACCATTTGGAGGCATTTAATGTTCGAGCAAAAACGGCTGATTTTCAACAAAAGAGATAACACCCCCCCATTACGTCATGCTTCAGAAATGTGGAAAATGGTCCGTTTTCAAATGTTTTATTTTTGAACGTCAGTTCACATTTGTAGGTGGACCATCAGTGTTAGAGCTAAAATTAGCATGTTTAAAGTGATTTTCATGCTTCCAGGGGCCCAAAACACAAGATTTATGGAATGGTTAAAAGTGCATGAAAATGGCCAATTTACTCACTCTGAGTTCTCAAAAAGGGTTTCTTCACCCCGGGAAGTTAATTAAATACCATTTGGAGGCATTTAATGTTCGAGCAAAAACGGCTGATTTTCGACAAAAGAGATAACACCCCCCCATTACGTCATGCTTCAGAAATGTGGAAAATGGTCCGTTTTCAAATGTTTTATTTTTGAACGTCAGTTCACATTTGTAGGTGGATCATCAGTGTTAGAGCTAAAATTAGCATGTTTAAAGTGATTTTCATGCTTCCAGGGGCTCGGGAAGTGAAATAAATACCACTTGGAGGCATTTAATGTTCGAGCAAAAACGGCTGATTTTCGACAAAAGAGATAACACCCCCCCATTACGTCATGCTTCAGAAATGTGGAAAATGGTCCGTTTTCAAATGTTTTATTTTTGAACGTCAGTTCACATTTGTAGGTGGATCATCAGTGTTAGAGCTAAAATTAGCATGTTTAAAGTGATTTTCATGCTTCCAGGGGCTCGGGAAGTTAATTAAATACCATTTGGAGGCATTTAATGTTCGAGCAAAAACGGCTGATTTTCGACAAAAGAGATAACACCCCCCCATTACGTCATGCTTCAGAAATGTGGAAAATGGTCCGTTTTCAAATGTTTTATTTTTGAACGTCAGTTCACATTTGTAGGTGGATCATCAGTGTTAGAGCTAAAATTAGCATGTTTAAAGTGATTTTCATGCTTCCAGGGGCTCGGGAAGTTAATTAAATACCATTTGGAGGCATTTAATGTTCGAGCAAAAACGGCTGATTTTCAACAAAAGAGATAACACCCCCCCATTACGTCATGCTTCAGAAATGTGGAAAATGGTCCGTTTTCAAATGTTTTATTTTTGAACGTCAGTTCACATTTGTAGGTGGACCATCAGTGTTAGAGCTAAAATTAGCATGTTTAAAGTGATTTTCATGCTTCCAGGGGCCCAAAACACAAGATTTATGGAATGGTTAAAAGTGCATGAAAATGGCCAATTTACTCACTCTGAGTTCTCAAAAAGGGTTTCTTCACCCCGGGAAGTTAATTAAATACCATTTGGAGGCATTTAATGTTCGAGCAAAAACGGCTGATTTTCGACAAAAGAGATAACACCCCCCCATTACGTCATGCTTCAGAAATGTGGAAAATGGTCCGTTTTCAAATGTTTTATTTTTGAACGTCAGTTCACATTTGTAGGTGGATCATCAGTGTTAGAGCTAAAATTAGCATGTTTAAAGTGATTTTCATGCTTCCAGGGGCTCGGGAAGTGAAATAAATACCATTTGGAGGCATTTAATGTTCGAGCAAAAACGGCTGATTTTCGACAAAAGAGATAACACCCCCCATTACGTCATGCTTCAGAAATGTGGAAAATGGTCCGTTTTCAAATGTTTTATTTTTGAACGTCAGTTCACATTTGTAGGTGGATCATCAGTGTTAGAGCTAAAATTAGCATGTTTAAAGTGATTTTCATGCTTCCAGGGGCTCGGGAAGTTAATTAAATACCATTTGGAGGCATTTAATGTTCGAGCAAAAACGGCTGATTTTCGACAAAAGAGATAACACCCCCCCATTACGTCATGCTTCAGAAATGTGGAAAATGGTCCGTTTTCAAATGTTTTATTTTTGAACGTCAGTTCACATTTGTAGGTGGATCATCAGTGTTAGAGCTAAAATTAGCATGTTTAAAGTGATTTTCATGCTTCCAGGGGCCCAAAACACAAGATTTATGGAATGGTTAAAAGTGCATGAAAATGGCCAATTTACTCACTCTGAGTTCTCAAAAAGGGTTTCTTCACCCCGGGAAGTTAATTAAATACCATTTGGAGGCATTTAATGTTCGAGCAAAAACGGCTGGTTTTCGACAAAAGAGATAACACCCCCCCATTACGTCATGCTTCAGAAATGTGGAAAATGGTCCGTTTTCAAATGTTTTATTTTTGAACGTCAGTTCACATTTGTAGGTGGATCATCAGTGTTAGAGCTAAAATTAGCATGTTTAAAGTGATTTTCATGCTTCCAGGGGCTCGGGAAGTTAATTAAATACCATTTGGAGGCATTTAATGTTCGAGCAAAAACGGCTGATTTTCGACAAAAGAGATAACACCCCCCCATTACGTCATGCTTCAGAAATGTGGAAAATGGTCCGTTTTCAAATGTTTTATTTTTGAACGTCAGTTCACATTTGTAGGTGGATCATCAGTGTTAGAGCTAAAATTAGCATGTTTAAAGTGATTTTCATGCTTCCAGGGGCTCGGGAAGTTAATTAAATACCATTTGGAGGCATTTAATGTTCGAGCAAAAACGGCTGATTTTCGACAAAAGAGATAACACCCCCCCCATTACGTCATGCTTCAGAAATGTGGAAAATGGTCCGTTTTCAAATGTTTTATTTTTGAACGTCAGTTCACATTTGTAGGTGGATCATCAGTGTTAGAGCTAAAATTAGCATGTTTAAAGTGATTTTCATGCTTCCAGGGGCTCGGGAAGTTAATTAAATACCATTTGGAGGCATTTAATGTTCGAGCAAAAACGGCTGATTTTCGACAAAAGAGATAACACCCCCCCATTACGTCATGCTTCAGAAATGTGGAAAATGGTCCGTTTTCAAATGTTTTATTTTTGAACGTCAGTTCACATTTGTAGGTGGATCATCAGTGTTAGAGCTAAAATTAGCATGTTTAAAGTGATTTTCATGCTTCCAGGGGCTCAGGAAGTGAAAAAAATACAATTTGGAGGCATTTAATGTTCGAGCAAAAACGGCTGATTTTCGACAAAAGAGATAACACCCCCCCATTACGTCATGCTTCAGAAATGTGGAAAATGGTCAGTTTTCAAATGTTTTATTTTTGAACGTCAGTTCACATTTGTAGGTGGATCATCAGTGTTAGAGCTAAAATTAGCATGTTTAAAGTGATTTTCATGCTTCCAGGGGCTCGGGAAGTTAATTAAATACCATTTGGAGGCATTTAATGTTCGAGCAAAAACGGCTGATTTTCGACAAAAGAGATAACACCTCCCCATTACGTCATGCTTCAGAAATGTGGAAAATGGTCCGTTTTCAAATGTTTTATTTTTGAACGTCAGTTCACATTTGTAGGTGGATCATCAGTGTTAGAGCTAAAATTAGCATGTTTAATTTTATTTTCATGCTTCCAGGGGCCCAAAACACAAGATTTATGGAATGGTTAAAAGTGCATGAAAATGGCCAATTTACTCACTCTGAGTTCTCAAAAAGGGTTTCTTCACCCCGGGAAGTTAATTAAATACCATTTGGAGGCATTTAATGTTCGAGCAAAAACGGCTGATTTTCGACAAAAGAGATAACACCCCCCCATTACGTCATGCTTCAGAAATGTGGAAAATGGTCCGTTTTCAAATGTTTTATTTTTGAACGTCAGTTCACATTTGTAGGTGGATCATCAGTGTTAGAGCTAAAATTAGCATGTTTAAAGTGATTTTCATGCTTCCAGGGGCTCGGGAAGTTAATTAAATACCATTTGGAGGCATTTAATGTTCGAGCAAAAACGGCTGATTTTCGACAAAAGAGATAACACCCCCCCATTACGTCATGCTTCAGAAATGTGGAAAATGGTCCGTTTTCAAATGTTTTATTTTTGAACGTCAGTTCACATTTGTAGGTGGATCATCAGTGTTAGAGCTAAAATTAGCATGTTTAAAGTGATTTTCATGCTTCCAGGGGCTCGGGAAGTTAATTAAATACCATTTGGAGGCATTTAATGTTCGAGCAAAAACGGCTGATTTTCGACAAAAGAGATAACACCCCCCCATTACGTCATGCTTCAGAAATGTGGAAAATGGTCCGTTTTCAAATGTTTTATTTTTGAACGTCAGTTCACATTTGTAGGTGGATCATCAGTGTTAGAGCTAAAATTAGCATGTTTAAAGTGATTTTCATGCTTCCAGGGGCTCGGGAAGTTAATTAAATACCATTTGGAGGCATTTAATGTTCGAGCAAAAACGGCTGATTTTCGACAAAAGAGATAACACCCCCCCCATTACGTCATGCTTCAGAAATGTGGAAAATGGTCCGTTTTCAAATGTTTTATTTTTGAACGTCAGTTCACATTTGTAGGTGGATCATCAGTGTTAGAGCTAAAATTAGCATGTTTAAAGTGATTTTCATGCTTCCAGGGGCTCGGGAAGTTAATTAAATACCATTTGGAGGCATTTAATGTTCGAGCAAAAACGGCTGATTTTCGACAAAAGAGATAACACCCCCCCATTACGTCATGCTTCAGAAATGTGGAAAATGGTCCGTTTTCAAATGTTTTATTTTTGAACGTCAGTTCACATTTGTAGGTGGATCATCAGTGTTAGAGCTAAAATTAGCATGTTTAAAGTGATTTTCATGCTTCCAGGGGCTCAGGAAGTGAAAAAAATACAATTTGGAGGCATTTAATGTTCGAGCAAAAACGGCTGATTTTCGACAAAAGAGATAACACCCCCCCATTACGTCATGCTTCAGAAATGTGGAAAATGGTCAGTTTTCAAATGTTTTATTTTTGAACGTCAGTTCACATTTGTAGGTGGATCATCAGTGTTAGAGCTAAAATTAGCATGTTTAAAGTGATTTTCATGCTTCCAGGGGCTCGGGAAGTTAATTAAATACCATTTGGAGGCATTTAATGTTCGAGCAAAAACGGCTGATTTTCGACAAAAGAGATAACACCTCCCCATTACGTCATGCTTCAGAAATGTGGAAAATGGTCCGTTTTCAAATGTTTTATTTTTGAACGTCAGTTCACATTTGTAGGTGGATCATCAGTGTTAGAGCTAAAATTAGCATGTTTAATTTTATTTTCATGCTTCCAGGGGCCCAAAACACAAGATTTATGGAATGGTTAAAAGTGCATGAAAATGGCCAATTTACTCACTCTGAGTTCTCAAAAAGGGTTTCTTCACCCCGGGAAGTTAATTAAATACCATTTGGAGGCATTTAATGTTCGAGCAAAAACGGCTGATTTTCGACAAAAGAGATAACACCCCCCCATTACGTCATGCTTCAGAAATGTGGAAAATGGTCCGTTTTCAAATGTTTTATTTTTGAACGTCAGTTCACATTTGTAGGTGGATCATCAGTGTTAGAGCTAAAATTAGCATGTTTAAAGTGATTTTCATGCTTCCAGGGGCTCGGGAAGTTAATTAAATACCATTTGGAGGCATTTAATGTTCGAGCAAAAACGGCTGATTTTCGACAAAAGAGATAACACCCCCCCCATTACGTCATGCTTCAGAAATGTGGAAAATGGTCCGTTTTCAAATGTTTTATTTTTGAACGTCAGTTCACATTTGTAGGTGGATCATCAGTGTTAGAGCTAAAATTAGCATGTTTAAAGTGATTTTCATGCTTCCAGGGGCTCGGGAAGTTAATTAAATACCATTTGGAGGCATTTAATGTTCGAGCAAAAACGGCTGATTTTCGACAAAAGAGATAACACCCCCCCATTACGTCATGCTTCAGAAATGTGGAAAATGGTCCGTTTTCAAATGTTTTATTTTTGAACGTCAGTTCACATTTGTAGGTGGATCATCAGTGTTAGAGCTAAAATTAGCATGTTTAAAGTGATTTTCATGCTTCCAGGGGCTCGGGAAGTTAATTAAATACCATTTGGAGGCATTTAATGTTCGAGCAAAAACGGCTGATTTTCAACAAAAGAGATAACACCCCCCCATTACGTCATGCTTCAGAAATGTGGAAAATGGTCCGTTTTCAAATGTTTTATTTTTGAACGTCAGTTCACATTTGTAGGTGGACCATCAGTGTTAGAGCTAAAATTAGCATGTTTAAAGTGATTTTCATGCTTCCAGGGGCCCAAAACACAAGATTTATGGAATGGTTAAAAGTGCATGAAAATGGCCAATTTACTCACTCTGAGTTCTCAAAAAGGGTTTCTTCACCCCGGGAAGTTAATTAAATACCATTTGGAGGCATTTAATGTTCGAGCAAAAACGGCTGATTTTCGACAAAAGAGATAACACCCCCCCATTACGTCATGCTTCAGAAATGTGGAAAATGGTCCGTTTTCAAATGTTTTATTTTTGAACGTCAGTTCACATTTGTAGGTGGATCATCAGTGTTAGAGCTAAAATTAGCATGTTTAAAGTGATTTTCATGCTTCCAGGGGCTCGGGAAGTGAAATAAATACCATTTGGAGGCATTTAATGTTCGAGCAAAAACGGCTGATTTTCGACAAAAGAGATAACACCCCCCCCCATTACGTCATGCTTCAGAAATGTGGAAAATGGTCCGTTTTCAAATGTTTTATTTTTGAACGTCAGTTCACATTTGTAGGTGGATCATCAGTGTTAGAGCTAAAATTAGCATGTTTAAAGTGATTTTCATGCTTCCAGGGGCTCGGGAAGTGAAATAAATACCATTTGGAGGCATTTAATGTTCGAGCAAAAACGGCTGATTTTCGACAAAAGAGATAACACCCCCCCCCATTACGTCATGCTTCAGAAATGTGGAAAATGGTCCGTTTTCAAATGTTTTATTTTTGAACGTCAGTTCACATTTGTAGGTGGATCATCAGTGTTAGAGCTAAAATTAGCATGTTTAAAGTGATTTTCATGCTTCCAGGGGCCCAAAACACAAGATTTATGGAATGGTTAAAAGTGCATGAAAATGGCCAATTTACTCACTCTGAGTTCTCAAAAAGGGTTTCTTCACCCCGGGAAGTGAAATAAATACCATTTGGAGGCATTTAATGTTCGAGCAAAAACGGCTGATTTTCGACAAAAGAGATAACACCCCCCCCATTACGTCATGCTTCAGAAATGTGGAAAATGGTCCGTTTTCAAATGTTTTATTTTTGAACGTCAGTTCACATTTGTAGGTGGATCATCAGTGTTAGAGCTAAAATTAGCATGTTTAAAGTGATTTTCATGCTTCCAGGGGCTCGGGAAGTTAATTAAATACCATTTGGAGGCATTTAATGTTCGAGCAAAAACGGCTGATTTTCGACAAAAGAGATAACACCCCCCCATTACGTCATGCTTCAGAAATGTGGAAAATGGTCCGTTTTCAAATGTTTTATTTTTGAACGTCAGTTCACATTTGTAGGTGGATCATCAGTGTTAGAGCTAAAATTAGCATGTTTAAAGTGATTTTCATGCTTCCAGGGGCTCGGGAAGTTAATTAAATACCATTTGGAGGCATTTAATGTTCGAGCAAAAACGGCTGATTTTCGACAAAAGAGATAACTCCCCCCCATTACGTCATGCTTCAGAAATGTGGAAAATGGTCCGTTTTCAAATGTTTTATTTTTGAACGTCAGTTCACATTTGTAGGTGGATCATCAGTGTTAGAGCTAAAATTAGCATGTTTAAAGTGATTTTCATGCTTCCAGGGGCTCGGGAAGTTAATTAAATACCATTTGGAGGCATTTAATGTTCGAGCAAAAACGGCTGATTTTCGACAAAAGAGATAACACCCCCCCATTACGTCATGCTTCAGAAATGTGGAAAATGGTCCGTTTTCAAATGTTTTATTTTTGAACGTCAGTTCACATTTGTAGGTGGATCATCAGTGTTAGAGCTAAAATTAGCATGTTTAAAGTGATTTTCATGCTTCCAGGGGCCCAAAACACAAGATTTATGGAATGGTTAAAAGTGCATGAAAATGGCCAATTTACTCACTCTGAGTTCTCAAAAAGGGTTTCTTCACCCCGGGAAGTTAATTAAATACCATTTGGAGGCATTTAATGTTCGAGCAAAAACGGCTGATTTTCGACAAAAGAGATAACACCCCCCCATTACGTCATGCTTCAGAAATGTGGAAAATGGTCCGTTTTCAAATGTTTTATTTTTGAACGTCAGTTCACATTTGTAGGTGGATCATCAGTGTTAGAGCTACAATTAGCATGTTTAAAGTGATTTTCATGCTTCCAGGGGCTCGGGAAGTGAAATAAATACCATTTGGAGGCCTTTAATGTTCGAGCAAAAACGGCTGATTTTCGACAAAAGAGATAACACCCCCCCATTACGTCATGCTTCAGAAATGTGGAAAATGGTCCGTTTTCAAATGTTTTATTTTTGAACGTCAGTTCACATTTGTAGGTGGATCATCAGTGTTAGAGCTAAAATTAGCATGTTTAAAGTGATTTTCATGCTTCCAGGGGCCCAAAACACAAGATTTATGGAATGGTTAAAAGTGCATGAAAATGGCCAATTTACTCACTCTGAGTTCTCAAAAAGGGTTTCTTCACCCCGGGAAGTGAAATAAATACCATTTGGAGGCATTTAATGTTCGAGCAAAAACGGCTGATTTTCGACAAAAGAGATAACACCCCCCCCATTACGTCATGCTTCAGAAATGTGGAAAATGGTCCGTTTTCAAATGTTTTATTTTTGAACGTCAGTTCACATTTGTAGGTGGATCATCAGTGTTAGAGCTAAAATTAGCATGTTTAAAGTGATTTTCATGCTTCCAGGGGCTCGGGAAGTTAATTAAATACCATTTGGAGGCATTTAATGTTCGAGCAAAAACGGCTGATTTTCGACAAAAGAGATAACACCCCCCCATTACGTCATGCTTCAGAAATGTGGAAAATGGTCCGTTTTCAAATGTTTTATTTTTGAACGTCAGTTCACATTTGTAGGTGGATCATCAGTGTTAGAGCTAAAATTAGCATGTTTAAAGTGATTTTCATGCTTCCAGGGGCTCGGGAAGTTAATTAAATACCATTTGGAGGCATTTAATGTTCGAGCAAAAACGGCTGATTTTCGACAAAAGAGATAACACCCCCCCATTACGTCATGCTTCAGAAATGTGGAAAATGGTCCGTTTTCAAATGTTTTATTTTTGAACGTCAGTTCACATTTGTAGGTGGATCATCAGTGTTAGAGCTAAAATTAGCATGTTTAAAGTGATTTTCATGCTTCCAGGGGCTCGGGAAGTTAATTAAATACCATTTGGAGGCATTTAATGTTCGAGCAAAAACGGCTGATTTTCAACAAAAGAGATAACACCCCCCATTACGTCATGCTTCAGAAATGTGGAAAATGGTCCGTTTTCAAATGTTTTATTTTTGAACGTCAGTTCACATATGTAGGTGGACCATCAGTGTTAGAGCTAAAATTAGCATGTTTAAAGTGATTTTCATGCTTCCAGGGGCCCAAAACACAAGATTTATGGAATGGTTAAAAGTGCATGAAAATGGCCAATTTACTCACTCTGAGTTCTCAAAAAGGGTTTCTTCACCCCGGGAAGTTAATTAAATACCATTTGGAGGCATTTAATGTTCGAGCAAAAACGGCTGATTTTCGACAAAAGAGATAACACCCCCCCATTACGTCATGCTTCAGAAATGTGGAAAATGGTCCGTTTTCAAATGTTTTATTTTTGAACGTCAGTTCACATTTGTAGGTGGATCATCAGTGTTAGAGCTAAAATTAGCATGTTTAAAGTGATTTTCATGCTTCCAGGGGCTCGGGAAGTTAATTAAATACCATTTGGAGGCATTTAATGTTCGAGCAAAAACGGCTGATTTTCAACAAAAGAGATAACACCCCCCCATTACGTCATGCTTCAGAAATGTGGAAAATGGTCCGTTTTCAAATGTTTTATTTTTGAACGTCAGTTCACATTTGTAGGTGGACCATCAGTGTTAGAGCTAAAATTAGCATGTTTAAAGTGATTTTCATGCTTCCAGGGGCCCAAAACACAAGATTTATGGAATGGTTAAAAGTGCATGAAAATGGCCAATTTACTCACTCTGAGTTCTCAAAAAGGGTTTCTTCACCCCGGGAAGTTAATTAAATACCATTTGGAGGCATTTAATGTTCGAGCAAAAACGGCTGATTTTCGACAAAAGAGATAACACCCCCCCATTACGTCATGCTTCAGAAATGTGGAAAATGGTCCGTTTTCAAATGTTTTATTTTTGAACGTCAGTTCACATTTGTAGGTGGATCATCAGTGTTAGAGCTAAAATTAGCATGTTTAAAGTGATTTTCATGCTTCCAGGGGCTCGGGAAGTGAAATAAATACCATTTGGAGGCATTTCATGTTCGAGCAAAAACGGCTGATTTTCGACAAAAGAGATAACACCCCCCATTACGTCATGCTTCAGAAATGTGGAAAATGGTCCGTTTTCAAATGTTTTATTTTTGAACGTCAGTTCACATTTGTAGGTGGATCATCAGTGTTAGAGCTAAAATTAGCATGTTTAAAGTGATTTTCATGCTTCCAGGGGCCCAAAACACAAGATTTATGGAATGGTTAAAAGTGCATGAAAATGGCCAATTTACTCACTCTGAGTTCTCAAAAAGGGTTTCTTCACCCCGGGAAGTTAATTAAATACCATTTGGAGGCATTTAATGTTCGAGCAAAAACGGCTGGTTTTCGACAAAAGAGATAACACCCCCCCATTACGTCATGCTTCAGAAATGTGGAAAATGGTCCGTTTTCAAATGTTTTATTTTTGAACGTCAGTTCACATTTGTAGGTGGATCATCAGTGTTAGAGCTAAAATTAGCATGTTTAAAGTGATTTTCATGCTTCCAGGGGCTCGGGAAGTTAATTAAATACCATTTGGAGGCATTTAATGTTCGAGCAAAAACGGCTGATTTTCGACAAAAGAGATAACACCCCCCCCATTACGTCATGCTTCAGAAATGTGGAAAATGGTCCGTTTTCAAATGTTTTATTTTTGAACGTCAGTTCACATTTGTAGGTGGATCATCAGTGTTAGAGCTAAAATTAGCATGTTTAAAGTGATTTTCATGCTTCCAGGGGCTCGGGAAGTTAATTAAATACCATTTGGAGGCATTTAATGTTCGAGCAAAAACGGCTGATTTTCGACAAAAGAGATAACACCCCCCATTACGTCATGCTTCAGAAATGTGGAAAATGGTCCGTTTTCAAATGTTTTATTTTTGAACGTCAGTTCACATTTGTAGGTGGATCATCAGTGTTAGAGCTAAAATTAGCATGTTTAAAGTGATTTTCATGCTTCCAGGGGCTCGGGAAGTTAATTAAATACCATTTGGAGGCATTTAATGTTCGAGCAAAAACGGCTGATTTTCGACAAAAGAGATAACACCCCCCCATTACGTCATGCTTCAGAAATGTGGAAAATGGTCCGTTTTCAAATGTTTTATTTTTGAACGTCAGTTCACATTTGTAGGTGGATCATCAGTGTTAGAGCTAAAATTAGCATGTTTAAAGTGATTTTCATGCTTCCAGGGGCTCAGGAAGTGAAATAAATACCATTTGGAGGCATTTAATGTTCGAGCAAAAACGGCTGATTTTCGACAAAAGAGATAACACCCCCCCATTACGTCATGCTTCAGAAATGTGGAAAATGGTCCGTTTTCAAATGTTTTATTTTTGAACGTCAGTTCACATTTGTAGGTGGATCATCAGTGTTAGAGCTAAAATTAGCATGTTTAAAGTGATTTTCATGCTTCCAGGGGCTCGGGAAGTTAATTAAATACCATTTGGAGGCATTTAATGTTCGAGCAAAAACGGCTGATTTTCAACAAAAGAGATAACACCCCCCCATTACGTCATGCTTCAGAAATGTGGAAAATGGTCCGTTTTCAAATGTTTTATTTTTGAACGTCAGTTCACATTTGTAGGTGGACCATCAGTGTTAGAGCTAAAATTAGCATGTTTAAAGTGATTTTCATGCTTCCAGGGGCCCAAAACACAAGATTTATGGAATGGTTAAAAGTGCATGAAAATGGCCAATTTACTCACTCTGAGTTCTCAAAAAGGGTTTCTTCACCCCGGGAAGTTAATTAAATACCATTTGGAGGCATTTAATGTTCGAGCAAAAACGGCTGATTTTCGACAAAAGAGATAACACCCCCCCATTACGTCATGCTTCAGAAATGTGGAAAATGGTCCGTTTTCAAATGTTTTATTTTTGAACGTCAGTTCACATTTGTAGGTGGATCATCAGTGTTAGAGCTAAAATTAGCATGTTTAAAGTGATTTTCATGCTTCCAGGGGCTCGGGAAGTGAAATAAATACCACTTGGAGGCATTTAATGTTCGAGCAAAAACGGCTGATTTTCGACAAAAGAGATAACACCCCCCCATTACGTCATGCTTCAGAAATGTGGAAAATGGTCCGTTTTCAAATGTTTTATTTTTGAACGTCAGTTCACATTTGTAGGTGGATCATCAGTGTTAGAGCTAAAATTAGCATGTTTAAAGTGATTTTCATGCTTCCAGGGGCTCGGGAAGTTAATTAAATACCATTTGGAGGCATTTAATGTTCGAGCAAAAACGGCTGATTTTCGACAAAAGAGATAACACCCCCCCATTACGTCATGCTTCAGAAATGTGGAAAATGGTCCGTTTTCAAATGTTTTATTTTTGAACGTCAGTTCACATTTGTAGGTGGATCATCAGTGTTAGAGCTAAAATTAGCATGTTTAAAGTGATTTTCATGCTTCCAGGGGCTCGGGAAGTTAATTAAATACCATTTGGAGGCATTTAATGTTCAAGCAAAAACGGCTGATTTTCAACAAAAGAGATAACACCCCCCCATTACGTCATGCTTCAGAAATGTGGAAAATGGTCCGTTTTCAAATGTTTTATTTTTGAACGTCAGTTCACATTTGTAGGTGGATCATCAGTGTTAGAGCTAAAATTAGCATGTTTAAAGTGATTTTCATGCTTCCAGGGGCTCGGGAAGTGAAATAAATACCATTTGGAGGCATTTAATGTTCGAGCAAAAACGGCTGATTTTCGACAAAAGAGATAACACCCCCCATTACGTCATGCTTCAGAAATGTGGAAAATGGTCCGTTTTCAAATGTTTTATTTTTGAACGTCAGTTCACATTTGTAGGTGGATCATCAGTGTTAGAGCTAAAATTAGCATGTTTAAAGTGATTTTCATGCTTCCAGGGGCTCGGGAAGTTAATTAAATACCATTTGGAGGCATTTAATGTTCGAGCAAAAACGGCTGATTTTCGACAAAAGAGATAACACCCCCCCATTACGTCATGCTTCAGAAATGTGGAAAATGGTCCGTTTTCAAATGTTTTATTTTTGAACGTCAGTTCACATTTGTAGGTGGATCATCAGTGTTAGAGCTAAAATTAGCATGTTTAAAGTGATTTTCATGCTTCCAGGGGCCCAAAACACAAGATTTATGGAATGGTTAAAAGTGCATGAAAATGGCCAATTTACTCACTCTGAGTTCTCAAAAAGGGTTTCTTCACCCCGGGAAGTTAATTAAATACCATTTGGAGGCATTTAATGTTCGAGCAAAAACGGCTGGTTTTCGACAAAAGAGATAACACCCCCCCATTACGTCATGCTTCAGAAATGTGGAAAATGGTCCGTTTTCAAATATTTTATTTTTGAACGTCAGTTCACATTTGTAGGTGGATCATCAGTGTTAGAGCTAAAATTAGCATGTTTAAAGTGATTTTCATGCTTCCAAGGGCTCGGGAAGTTAATTAAATACCATTTGGAGGCATTTAATGTTCGAGCAAAAACGGCTGATTTTCGACAAAAGAGATAACACCCCCCCCCCATTACGTCATGCTTCAGAAATGTGGAAAATGGTCCGTTTTCAAATGTTTTATTTTTGAACGTCAGTTCACATTTGTAGGTGGATCATCAGTGTTAGAGCTAAAATTAGCATGTTTAAAGTGATTTTCATGCTTCCAGGGGCTCGGGAAGTTAATTAAATACCATTTGGAGGCATTTAATGTTCGAGCAAAAACGGCTGATTTTCGACAAAAGAGATAACACCCCCCATTACGTCATGCTTCAGAAATGTGGAAAATGGTCCGTTTTCAAATGTTTTATTTTTGAACGTCAGTTCACATTTGTAGGTGGATCATCAGTGTTAGAGCTAAAATTAGCATGTTTAAAGTGATTTTCATGCTTCCAGGGGCTCGGGAAGTTAATTAAATACCATTTGGAGGCATTTAATGTTCGAGCAAAAACGGCTGATTTTCGACAAAAGAGATAACACCCCCCCATTACGTCATGCTTCAGAAATGTGGAAAATGGTCCGTTTTCAAATGTTTTATTTTTGAACGTCAGTTCACATTTGTAGGTGGATCATCAGTGTTAGAGCTAAAATTAGCATGTTTAAAGTGATTTTCATGCTTCCAGGGGCTCAGGAAGTGAAATAAATACCATTTGGAGGCATTTAATGTTCGAGCAAAAACGGCTGATTTTCGACAAAAGAGATAACACCCCCCCATTACGTCATGCTTCAGAAATGTGGAAAATGGTCAGTTTTCAAATGTTTTATTTTTGAACGTCAGTTCACATTTGTAGGTGGATCATCAGTGTTAGAGCTAAAATTAGCATGTTTAAAGTGATTTTCATGCTTCCAGGGGCTCGGGAAGTTAATTAAATACCATTTGGAGGCATTTAATGTTCGAGCAAAAACGGCTGATTTTCGACAAAAGAGATAACACCCCCCCCATTACGTCATGCTTCAGAAATGTGGAAAATGGTCCGTTTTCAAATGTTTTATTTTTGAACGTCAGTTCACATTTGTAGGTGGATCATCAGTGTTAGAGCTAAAATTAGCATGTTTAAAGTGATTTTCATGCTTCCAGGGGCTCGGGAAGTGAAATAAATACCACTTGGAGGCATTTAATGTTCGAGCAAAAACGGCTGATTTTCGACAAAAGAGATAACACCCCCCCATTACGTCATGCTTCAGAAATGTGGAAAATGGTCCGTTTTCAAATGTTTTATTTTTGAACGTCAGTTCACATTTGTAGGTGGATCATCAGTGTTAGAGCTAAAATTAGCATGTTTAAAGTGATTTTCATGCTTCCAGGGGCTCGGGAAGTTAATTAAATACCATTTGGAGGCATTTAATGTTCGAGCAAAAACGGCTGATTTTCGACAAAAGAGATAACACCCCCCCATTACGTCATGCTTCAGAAATGTGGAAAATGGTCCGTTTTCAAATGTTTTATTTTTGAACGTCAGTTCACATTTGTAGGTGGATCATCAGTGTTAGAGCTAAAATTAGCATGTTTAAAGTGATTTTCATGCTTCCAGGGGCTCGGGAAGTTAATTAAATACCATTTGGAGGCATTTAATGTTCAAGCAAAAACGGCTGATTTTCAACAAAAGAGATAACACCCCCCCATTACGTCATGCTTCAGAAATGTGGAAAATGGTCCGTTTTCAAATGTTTTATTTTTGAACGTCAGTTCACATTTGTAGGTGGATCATCAGTGTTAGAGCTAAAATTAGCATGTTTAAAGTGATTTTCATGCTTCCAGGGGCTCGGGAAGTGAAATAAATACCATTTGGAGGCATTTAATGTTCGAGCAAAAACGGCTGATTTTCGACAAAAGAGATAACACCCCCCATTACGTCATGCTTCAGAAATGTGGAAAATGGTCCGTTTTCAAATGTTTTATTTTTGAACGTCAGTTCACATTTGTAGGTGGATCATCAGTGTTAGAGCTAAAATTAGCATGTTTAAAGTGATTTTCATGCTTCCAGGGGCTCGGGAAGTTAATTAAATACCATTTGGAGGCATTTAATGTTCGAGCAAAAACGGCTGATTTTCGACAAAAGAGATAACACCCCCCCATTACGTCATGCTTCAGAAATGTGGAAAATGGTCCGTTTTCAAATGTTTTATTTTTGAACGTCAGTTCACATTTGTAGGTGGATCATCAGTGTTAGAGCTAAAATTAGCATGTTTAAAGTGATTTTCATGCTTCCAGGGGCCCAAAACACAAGATTTATGGAATGGTTAAAAGTGCATGAAAATGGCCAATTTACTCACTCTGAGTTCTCAAAAAGGGTTTCTTCACCCCGGGAAGTTAATTAAATACCATTTGGAGGCATTTAATGTTCGAGCAAAAACGGCTGGTTTTCGACAAAAGAGATAACACCCCCCCATTACGTCATGCTTCAGAAATGTGGAAAATGGTCCGTTTTCAAATATTTTATTTTTGAACGTCAGTTCACATTTGTAGGTGGATCATCAGTGTTAGAGCTAAAATTAGCATGTTTAAAGTGATTTTCATGCTTCCAAGGGCTCGGGAAGTTAATTAAATACCATTTGGAGGCATTTAATGTTCGAGCAAAAACGGCTGATTTTCGACAAAAGAGATAACACCCCCCCCCATTACGTCATGCTTCAGAAATGTGGAAAATGGTCCGTTTTCAAATGTTTTATTTTTGAACGTCAGTTCACATTTGTAGGTGGATCATCAGTGTTAGAGCTAAAATTAGCATGTTTAAAGTGATTTTCATGCTTCCAGGGGCTCGGGAAGTTAATTAAATACCATTTGGAGGCATTTAATGTTCGAGCAAAAACGGCTGATTTTCGACAAAAGAGATAACACCCCCCATTACGTCATGCTTCAGAAATGTGGAAAATGGTCCGTTTTCAAATGTTTTATTTTTGAACGTCAGTTCACATTTGTAGGTGGATCATCAGTGTTAGAGCTAAAATTAGCATGTTTAAAGTGATTTTCATGCTTCCAGGGGCTCGGGAAGTTAATTAAATACCATTTGGAGGCATTTAATGTTCGAGCAAAAACGGCTGATTTTCGACAAAAGAGATAACACCCCCCCATTACGTCATGCTTCAGAAATGTGGAAAATGGTCCGTTTTCAAATGTTTTATTTTTGAACGTCAGTTCACATTTGTAGGTGGATCATCAGTGTTAGAGCTAAAATTAGCATGTTTAAAGTGATTTTCATGCTTCCAGGGGCTCAGGAAGTGAAATAAATACCATTTGGAGGCATTTAATGTTCGAGCAAAAACGGCTGATTTTCGACAAAAGAGATAACACCCCCCCATTACGTCATGCTTCAGAAATGTGGAAAATGGTCAGTTTTCAAATGTTTTATTTTTGAACGTCAGTTCACATTTGTAGGTGGATCATCAGTGTTAGAGCTAAAATTAGCATGTTTAAAGTGATTTTCATGCTTCCAGGGGCTCGGGAAGTTAATTAAATACCATTTGGAGGCATTTAATGTTCGAGCAAAAACGACTGATTTTCGACAAAAGAGATAACACCCCCCCATTACGTCATGCTTCAGAAATGTGGAAAATGGTCCGTTTCCAAATGTTTTATTTTTGAACGTCAGTTCACATTTGTAGGTGGATCATCAGTGTTAGAGCTAAAATTAGCATGTTTAAAGTGATTTTCATGCTTCCAGGGGCTCGGGAAGTTAATTAAATACCATTTGGAGGCATTTAATGTTCGAGCAAAAACGGCTGATTTTCGACAAAAGAGATAACACCCCCCCATTACGTCATGCTTCAGAAATGTGGAAAATGGTCCGTTTTCAAATGTTTTATTTTTGAACGTCAGTTCACATTTGTAGGTGGATCATCAGTGTTAGAGCTAAAATTAGCATGTTTAAAGTGATTTTCATGCTTCCAGGGGCTCGGGAAGTGAAATAAATACCATTTGGAGGCATTTAATGTTCGAGCAAAAACGGCTGATTTTCGACAAAAGAGATAACACCCCCCCATTACGTCATGCTTCAGAAATGTGGAAAATGGTCAGTTTTCAAATGTTTTATTTTTGAACGTCAGTTCACATTTGTAGGTGGATCATCAGTGTTAGAGCTAAAATTAGCATGTTTAAAGTGATTTTCATGCTTCCAGGGGCCCAAAACACAAGATTTATGGAATGGTTAAAAGTGCATGAAAATGGCCAATTTACTCACTCTGAGTTCTCAAAAAGGGTTTCTTCACCCCGGGAAGTTAATTAAATACCATTTGGAGGCATTTAATGTTCGAGCAAAAACGGCTGATTTTCGACAAAAGAGATAACACCCCCCCATTATGTCATGCTTCAGAAATGTGGAAAATGGTCCGTTTTCAAATGTTTTATTTTTGAACGTCAGTTCACATTTGTAGGTGGATCATCAGTGTTAGAGCTAAAATTAGCATATTTAAAGTGATTTTCATGCTTCCAGGGGCTCGGGAAGTTAATTAAATACCATTTGGAGGCATTTAATGTTCGAGCAAAAACGGCTGATTTTCGACAAAAGAGATAACACCCCCCCATTACGTCATGCTTCAGAAATGTGGAAAATGGTCCGTTTTCAAATGTTTTATTTTTGAACGTCAGTTCACATTTGTAGGTGGATCATCAGTGTTAGAGCTAAAATTAGCATGTTTAAAGTGATTTTCATGCTTCCAGGGGCTCGGGAAGTTAATTAAATACCATTTGGAGGCATTTAATGTTCGAGCAAAAACGGCTGATTTTCGACAAAAGAGATAACACCCCCCCATTACGTCATGCTTCAGAAATGTGGAAAATGGTCCGTTTTCAAATGTTTTATTTTTGAACGTCAGTTCACATTTGTAGGTGGATCATCAGTGTTAGAGCTAAAATTAGCATGTTTAAAGTGATTTTCATGCTTCCAGGGGCTCGGGAAGTTAATTAAATACCATTTGGAGGCATTTAATGTTCGAGCAAAAACGGCTGATTTTCAACAAAAGAGATAACACCCCCCCATTACGTCATGCTTCAGAAATGTGGAAAATGGTCCGTTTTCAAATGTTTTATTTTTGAACGTCAGTTCACATTTGTAGGTGGACCATCAGTGTTAGAGCTAAAATTAGCATGTTTAAAGTGATTTTCATGCTTCCAGGGGCCCAAAACACAAGATTTATGGAATGGTTAAAAGTGCATGAAAGTGGCCAATTTACTCACTCTGAGTTCTCAAAAAGGGTTTCTTCACCCCGGGAAGTTAATTAAATACCATTTGGAGGCATTTAATGTTCGAGCAAAAACGGCTGATTTTCGACAAAAGAGATAACACCCCCCCCATTACGTCATGCTTCAGAAATGTGGAAAATGGTCCGTTTTCAAATGTTTTATTTTTGAACGTCAGTTCACATTTGTAGGTGGATCATCAGTGTTAGAGCTAAAATTAGCATGTTTAAAGTGATTTTCATGCTTCCAGGGGCTCGGGAAGTGAAATAAATGCCATTTGGAGGCATTTAATGTTCGAGCAAAAACGGCTGATTTTCGACAAAAGAGATAACACCCCCCCATTACGTCATGCTTCAGAAATGTGGAAAATGGTCCGTTTTCAAATGTTTTATTTTTGAACGTCAGTTCACATTTGTAGGTGGATCATCAGTGTTAGAGCTAAAATTAGCATGTTTAAAGTGATTTTCATGCTTCCAGGGGCTCGGGAAGTTAATTAAATACCATTTGGAGGCATTTAATTTTCGAGCAAAAACGGCTGATTTTCGACAAAAGAGATAACACCCCCCCATTACGTCATGCTTCAGAAATGTGGAAAATGGTCCGTTTTCAAATGTTTTATTTTTGAACGTCAGTTCACATTTGTAGGTGGATCATCAGTGTTAGAGCTAAAATTAGCATGTTTAAAGTGATTTTCATGCTTCCAGGGGCCCAAAACACAAGATTTATGGAATGGTTAAAAGTGCATGAAAATGGCCAATTTACTCACTCTGAGTTCTCAAAAAGGGTTTCTTCACCCCGGGAAGTGAAATAAATACCATTTGGAGGCATTTAATGTTCGAGCAAAAACGGCTGATTTTCGACAAAAGAGATAACACCCCCCCATTACGTCATGCTTCAGAAATGTGGAAAATGGTCCGTTTTCAAATGTTTTATTTTTGAACGTCAGTTCACATTTGTAGGTGGATCATCAGTTTTAGAGCTAAAATTAGCATGTTTAAAGTGATTTTCATGCTTCCAGGGGCTCGGGAAGTTAATTAAATACCATTTGGAGGCATTTAATGTTCGAGCAAAAACGGCTGATTTTCGACAAAAGAGATAACACCCCCCCATTACGTCATGCTTCAGAAATGTGGAAAATGGTCCGTTTTCAAATGTTTTATTTTTGAACGTCAGTTCACATTTGTAGGTGGATCATCAGTGTTAGAGCTAAAATTAGCATGTTTAAAGTGATTTTCATGCTTCCAGGGGCTCGGGAAGTTAATTAAATACCATTTGGAGGCATTTAATGTTCGAGCAAAAACGGCTGATTTTCGACAAAAGAGATAACACCCCCCCATTACGTCATGCTTCAGAAATGTGGAAAATGGTCCGTTTTCAAATGTTTTATTTTTGAACGTCAGTTCACATTTGTAGGTGGATCATCAGTGTTAGAGCTAAAATTAGCATGTTTAAAGTGATTTTCATGCTTCCAGGGGCCCAAAACACAAGATTTATGGAATGGTTAAAAGTGCATGAAAATGGCCAATTTACTCACTCTGAGTTCTCAAAAAGGGTTTCTTCACCCCGGGAAGTTAATTAAATACCATTTGGAGGCATTTAATGTTCGAGCAAAAACGGCTGATTTTCGACAAAAGAGATAACACCCCCCCATTACGTCATGCTTCAGAAATGTGGAAAATGGTCCGTTTTCAAATGTTTTATTTTTGAACGTCAGTTCACATTTGTAGGTGGATCATCAGTGTTAGAGCTAAAATTAGCATGTTTAAAGTGATTTTCATGCTTCCAGGGGCTCGGGAAGTGAAATAAATACCATTTGGAGGCCTTTAATGTTCGAGCAAAAACGGCTGATTTTCGACAAAAGAGATAACACCCCCCCATTACGTCATGCTTCAGAAATGTGGAAAATGGTCCGTTTTCAAATGTTTTATTTTTGAACGTCAGTTCACATTTGTAGGTGGATCATCAGTGTTAGAGCTAAAATTAGCATGTTTAAAGTGATTTTCATGCTTCCAGGGGCCCAAAACACAAGATTTATGGAATGGTTAAAAGTGCATGAAAATGGCCAATTTACTCACTCTGAGTTCTCAAAAAGGGTTTCTTCACCCCGGGAAGTGAAATAAATACCATTTGGAGGCATTTAATGTTCGAGCAAAAACGGCTGATTTTCGACAAAAGAGATAACACCCCCCCCATTACGTCATGCTTCAGAAATGTGGAAAATGGTCCGTTTTCAAATGTTTTATTTTTGAACGTCAGTTCACATTTGTAGGTGGATCATCAGTGTTAGAGCTAAAATTAGCATGTTTAAAGTGATTTTCATGCTTCCAGGGGCTCGGGAAGTTAATTAAATACCATTTGGAGGCATTTAATGTTCGAGCAAAAACGGCTGATTTTCGACAAAAGAGATAACACCCCCCCATTACGTCATGCTTCAGAAATGTGGAAAATGGTCCGTTTTCAAATGTTTTATTTTTGAACGTCAGTTCACATTTGTAGGTGGATCATCAGTGTTAGAGCTAAAATTAGCATGTTTAAAGTGATTTTCATGCTTCCAGGGGCTCGGGAAGTTAATTAAATACCATTTGGAGGCATTTAATGTTCGAGCAAAAACGGCTGATTTTCGACAAAAGAGATAACACCCCCCCATTACGTCATGCTTCAGAAATGTGGAAAATGGTCCGTTTTCAAATGTTTTATTTTTGAACGTCAGTTCACATTTGTAGGTGGATCATCAGTGTTAGAGCTAAAATTAGCATGTTTAAAGTGATTTTCATGCTTCCAGGGGCTCGGGAAGTTAATTAAATACCATTTGGAGGCATTTAATGTTCGAGCAAAAACGGCTGATTTTCAACAAAAGAGATAACACCCCCCCATTACGTCATGCTTCAGAAATGTGGAAAATGGTCCGTTTTCAAATGTTTTATTTTTGAACGTCAGTTCACATTTGTAGGTGGACCATCAGTGTTAGAGCTAAAATTAGCATGTTTAAAGTGATTTTCATGCTTCCAGGGGCCCAAAACACAAGATTTATGGAATGGTTAAAAGTGCATGAAAATGGCCAATTTACTCACTCTGAGTTCTCAAAAAGGGTTTCTTCACCCCGGGAAGTTAATTAAATACCATTTGGAGGCATTTAATGTTCGAGCAAAAACGGCTGATTTTCGACAAAAGAGATAACACCCCCCCATTACGTCATGCTTCAGAAATGTGGAAAATGGTCCGTTTTCAAATGTTTTATTTTTGAACGTCAGTTCACATTTGTAGGTGGATCATCAGTGTTAGAGCTAAAATTAGCATGTTTAAAGTGATTTTCATGCTTCCAGGGGCTCGGGAAGTGAAATAAATACCATTTGGAGGCATTTAATGTTCGAGCAAAAACGGCTGATTTTCGACAAAAGAGATAACACCCCCCCATTACGTCATGCTTCAGAAATGTGGAAAATGGTCCGTTTTCAAATGTTTTATTTTTGAACGTCAGTTCACATTTGTAGGTGGATCATCAGTGTTAGAGCTAAAATTAGCATGTTTAAAGTGATTTTCATGCTTCCAGGGGCTCGGGAAGTTAATTAAATACCATTTGGAGGCATTTAATGTTCGAGCAAAAACGGCTGATTTTCGACAAAAGAGATAACACCCCCCCATTACGTCATGCTTCAGAAATGTGGAAAATGGTCCGTTTTCAAATGTTTTATTTTTGAACGTCAGTTCACATTTGTAGGTGGATCATCAGTGTTAGAGCTAAAATTAGCATGTTTAAAGTGATTTTCATGCTTCCAGGGGCTCGGGAAGTTAATTAAATACCATTTGGAGGCATTTAATGTTCGAGCAAAAACGGCTGATTTTCAACAAAAGAGATAACACCCCCCCATTACGTCATGCTTCAGAAATGTGGAAAATGGTCCGTTTTCAAATGTTTTATTTTTGAACGTCAGTTCACATTTGTAGGTGGACCATCAGTGTTAGAGCTAAAATTAGCATGTTTAAAGTGATTTTCATGCTTCCAGGGGCCCAAAACACAAGATTTATGGAATGGTTAAAAGTGCATGAAAATGGCCAATTTACTCACTCTGAGTTCTCAAAAAGGGTTTCTTCACCCCGGGAAGTTAATTAAATACCATTTGGAGGCATTTAATGTTCGAGCAAAAACGGCTGATTTTCGACAAAAGAGATAACACCCCCCCATTACGTCATGCTTCAGAAATGTGGAAAATGGTCCGTTTTCAAATGTTTTATTTTTGAACGTCAGTTCACATTTGTAGGTGGATCGTCAGTGTTAGAGCTAAAATTAGCATGTTTAAAGTGATTTTCATGCTTCCAGGGGCTCGGGAAGTGAAATAAATACCATTTGGAGGCATTTAATGTTCGAGCAAAAACGGCTGATTTTCGACAAAAGAGATAACACCCCCCATTACGTCATGCTTCAGAAATGTGGAAAATGGTCCGTTTTCAAATGTTTTATTTTTGAACGTCAGTTCACATTTGTAGGTGGATCATCAGTGTTAGAGCTAAAATTAGCATGTTTAAAGTGATTTTCATGCTTCCAGGGGCTCGGGAAGTTAATTAAATACCATTTGGAGGCATTTAATGTTCGAGCAAAAACGGCTGATTTTCGACAAAAGAGATAACACCCCCCCATTACGTCATGCTTCAGAAATGTGGAAAATGGTCCGTTTTCAAATGTTTTATTTTTGAACGTCAGTTCACATTTGTAGGTGGATCATCAGTGTTAGAGCTAAAATTAGCATGTTTAAAGTGATTTTCATGCTTCCAGGGGCCCAAAACACAAGATTTATGGAATGGTTAAAAGTGCATGAAAATGGCCAATTTACTCACTCTGAGTTCTCAAAAAGGGTTTCTTCACCCCGGGAAGTTAATTAAATACCATTTGGAGGCATTTAATGTTCGAGCAAAAACGGCTGGTTTTCGACAAAAGAGATAACACCCCCCCATTACGTCATGCTTCAGAAATGTGGAAAATGGTCCGTTTTCAAATGTTTTATTTTTGAACGTCAGTTCACATTTGTAGGTGGATCATCAGTGTTAGAGCTAAAATTAGCATGTTTAAAGTGATTTTCATGCTTCCAGGGGCTCGGGAAGTTAATTAAATACCATTTGGAGGCATTTAATGTTCGAGCAAAAACGGCTGATTTTCGACAAAAGAGATAACACCCCCCCATTACGTCATGCTTCAGAAATGTGGAAAATGGTCCGTTTTCAAATGTTTTATTTTTGAACGTCAGTTCACATTTGTAGGTGGATCATCAGTGTTAGAGCTAAAATTAGCATGTTTAAAGTGATTTTCATGCTTCCAGGGGCTCGGGAAGTTAATTAAATACCATTTGGAGGCATTTAATGTTCGAGCAAAAACGGCTGATTTTCGACAAAAGAGATAACACCCCCCATTACGTCATGCTTCAGAAATGTGGAAAATGGTCCGTTTTCAAATGTTTTATTTTTGAACGTCAGTTCACATTTGTAGGTGGATCATCAGTGTTAGAGCTAAAATTAGCATGTTTAAAGTGATTTTCATGCTTCCAGGGGCTCGGGAAGTTAATTAAATACCATTTGGAGGCATTTAATGTTCGAGCAAAAACGGCTGATTTTCGACAAAAGAGATAACACCCCCCCATTACGTCATGCTTCAGAAATGTGGAAAATGGTCCGTTTTCAAATGTTTTATTTTTGAACGTCAGTTCACATTTGTAGGTGGATCATCAGTGTTAGAGCTAAAATTAGCATGTTTAAAGTGATTTTCATGCTTCCAGGGGCTCAGGAAGTGAAAAAAATACCATTTGGAGGCATTTAATGTTCGAGCAAAAACGGCTGATTTTCGACAAAAGAGATAACACCCCCCCATTACGTCATGCTTCAGAAATGTGGAAAATGGTCAGTTTTCAAATGTTTTATTTTTGAACGTCAGTTCACATTTGTAGGTGGATCATCAGTGTTAGAGCTAAAATTAGCATGTTTAAAGGGATTTTCATGCTTCCAGGGGCCCAAAACACAAGATTTATGGAATGGGTAAAAGTGCATGAAAATGGCCAATTTACTCACTCTGAGTTCTCAAAAAGGGTTTCTTCACCCCGGGAAGTTAATTAAATACCATTTGGAGGCATTTAATGTTCGAGCAAAAACGGCTGATTTTCGACAAAAGAGATAACACCCCCCCATTACGTCATGCTTCAGAAATGTGGAAAATGGTCCGTTTTCAAATGTTTTATTTTTGAACGTCAGTTCACATTTGTAGGTGGATCATCAGTGTTAGAGCTAAAATTAGCATGTTTAAAGTGATTTTCATGCTTCCAGGGGCTCGGGAAGTTAATTAAATACCATTTAGAGGCATTTAATGTTCGAGCAAAAACGGCTGATTTTCAACAAAAGAGATAACACCCCCCCATTACGTCATGCTTCAGAAATGTGGAAAATGGTCCGTTTTCAAATGTTTTATTTTTGAACGTCAGTTCACATTTGTAGGTGGACCATCAGTGTTAGAGCTAA
The DNA here is from genome assembly GCF_964263255.1 of Lissotriton vulgaris. NCBI lineage: Eukaryota > Metazoa > Chordata > Amphibia > Caudata > Salamandridae > Lissotriton > Lissotriton vulgaris. Next base: position 68,628 of record NW_028253626.1, on the reverse strand, counting down.
AATTAGCATGTTTAAAGTGATTTTCATGCTTCCAGGGGCCCAAAACACAAGATTTATGGAATGGTTAAAAGTGCATGAAAATGGCCAATTTACTCACTCTGAGTTCTCAAAAAGGGTTTCTTCACCCCGGGAAGTTAATTAAATACCATTTGGAGGCATTTAATGTTCGAGCAAAAACGGCTGATTTTCGACAAAAGAGATAACACCCCCCCATTACGTCATGCTTCAGAAATGTGGAAAATGGTCCGTTTTCAAATGTTTTATTTTTGAACGTCAGTTCACATTTGTAGGTGGATCATCAGTGTTAGAGCTAAAATTAGCATGTTTAAAGTGATTTTCATGCTTCCAGGGGCTCGGGAAGTGAAATAAATACCATTTGGAGGCATTTAATGTTCGAGCAAAAACGGCTGATTTTCGACAAAAGAGATAACACCCCCCCCATTACGTCATGCTTCAGAAATGTGGAAAATGGTCCGTTTTCAAATGTTTTATTTTTGAACGTCAGTTCACATTTGTAGGTGGATCATCAGTGTTAGAGCTAAAATTAGCATGTTTAAAGTGATTTTCATGCTTCCAGGGGCTCGGGAAGTGAAATAAATACCATTTGGAGGCATTTAATGTTCGAGCAAAAACGGCTGATTTTCGACAAAAGAGATAACACCCCCCCATTACGTCATGCTTCAGAAATGTGGAAAATGGTCCGTTTTCAAATGTTTTATTTTTGAACGTCAGTTCACATTTGTAGGTGGATCATCAGTGTTAGAGCTAAAATTAGCATGTTTAAAGTGATTTTCATGCTTCCAGGGGCCCAAAACACAAGATTTATGGAATGGTTAAAAGTGCATGAAAATGGCCAATTTACTCACTCTGAGTTCTCAAAAAGGGTTTCTTCACCCCGGGAAGTGAAATAAATACCATTTGGAGGCATTTAATGTTCGAGCAAAAACGGCTGATTTTCGACAAAAGAGATAACACCCCCCCCATTACGTCATGCTTCAGAAATGTGGAAAATGGTCCGTTTTCAAATGTTTTATTTTTGAACGTCAGTTCACATTTGTAGGTGGATCATCAGTGTTAGAGCTAAAATTAGCATGTTTAAAGTGATTTTCATGCTTCCAGGGGCTCGGGAAGTTAATTAAATACCATTTGGAGGCATTTAATGTTCGAGCAAAAACGGCTGATTTTCGACAAAAGAGATAACTCCCCCCCATTACGTCATGCTTCAGAAATGTGGAAAATGGTCCGTTTTCAAATGTTTTATTTTTGAACGTCAGTTCACATTTGTAGGTGGATCATCAGTGTTAGAGCTAAAATTAGCATGTTTAAAGTGATTTTCATGCTTCCAGGGGCTCGGGAAGTTAATTAAATACCATTTGGAGGCATTTAATGTTCAAGCAAAAACGGCTGCTTTTCGACAAAAGAGATAACACCCCCCCATTACGTCATGCTTCAGAAATGTGGAAAATGGTCCGTTTTCAAATGTTTTATTTTTGAACGTCAGTTCACATTTGTAGGTGGATCATCAGTGTTAGAGCTAAAATTAGCATGTTTAAAGTGATTTTCATGCTTCCAGGGGCTCGGGAAGTTAATTAAATACCATTTGGAGGCATTTAATGTTCGAGCAAAAACGGCTGATTTTCGACAAAAGAGATAACACCCCCCCATTACGTCATGCTTCAGAAATGTGGAAAATGGTCCGTTTTCAAATGTTTTATTTTTGAACGTCAGTTCACATTTGTAGGTGGATCATCAGTGTTAGAGCTAAAATTAGCATGTTTAAAGTGATTTTCATGCTTCCAGGGGCCCAAAACACAAGATTTATGGAATGGTTAAAAGTGCATGAAAATGGCCAATTTACTCACTCTGAGTTCTCAAAAAGGGTTTCTTCACCCCGGGAAGTTAATTAAATACCATTTGGAGGCATTTAATGTTCGAGCAAAAACGGCTGATTTTCGACAAAAGAGATAACACCCCCCCATTACGTCATGCTTCAGAAATGTGGAAAATGGTCCGTTTTCAAATGTTTTATTTTTGAACGTCAGTTCACATTTGTAGGTGGATCATCAGTGTTAGAGCTAAAATTAGCATGTTTAAAGTGATTTTCATGCTTCCAGGGGCTCGGGAAGTTAATTAAATACCATTTGGAGGCATTTAATGTTCGAGCAAAAACGGCTGATTTTCGACAAAAGAGATAACACCCCCCCATTACGTCATGCTTCAGAAATGTGGAAAATGGTCCGTTTTCAAATGTTTTATTTTTGAACGTCAGTTCACATTTGTAGGTGGATCATCAGTGTTAGAGCTAAAATTAGCATGTTTAAAGTGATTTTCATGCTTCCAGGGGCTCGGGAAGTTAATTAAATACCATTTGGAGGCATTTAATGTTCGAGCAAAAACGGCTGATTTTCGACAAAAGAGATAACACCCCCCCATTACGTCATGCTTCAGAAATGTGGAAAATGGTCCGTTTTCAAATGTTTTATTTTTGAACGTCAGTTCACATTTGTATGTGGATCATCAGTGTTAGAGCTAAAATTAGCATGTTTAAAGTGATTTTCATGCTTCCAGGGGCTCGGGAAGTTAATTAAATACCATTTGGAGGCATTTAATGTTCGAGCAAAAACGGCTGATTTTCAACAAAAGAGATAACACCCCCCCATTACGTCATGCTTCAGAAATGTGGAAAATGGTCCGTTTTCAAATGTTTTATTTTTGAACGTCAGTTCACATTTGTAGGTGGACCATCAGTGTTAGAGCTAAAATTAGCATGTTTAAAGTGATTTTCATGCTTCCAGGGGCCCAAAACACAAGATTTATGGAATGGTTAAAAGTGCATGAAAATGGCCAATTTACTCACTCTGAGTTCTCAAAAAGGGTTTCTTCACCCCGGGAAGTTAATTAAATACCATTTGGAGGCATTTAATGTTCGAGCAAAAACGGCTGATTTTCGACAAAAGAGATAACACCCCCCCATTACGTCATGCTTCAGAAATGTGGAAAATGGTCCGTTTTCAAATGTTTTATTTTTGAACGTCAGTTCACATTTGTAGGTGGATCATCAGTGTTAGAGCTAAAATTAGCATGTTTAAAGTGATTTTCATGCTTCCAGGGGCTCGGGAAGTGAAATAAATACCACTTGGAGGCATTTAATGTTCGAGCAAAAACGGCTGATTTTCGACAAAAGAGATAACACCCCCCCATTACGTCATGCTTCAGAAATGCGGAAAATGGTCCGTTTTCAAATGTTTTATTTTTGAACGTCAGTTCACATTTGTAGGTGGATCATCAGTGTTAGAGCTAAAATTAGCATGTTTAAAGTGATTTTCATTCTTCCAGGGGCTCGGGAAGTTAATTAAATACCATTTGGAGGCATTTAATGTTCGAGCAAAAACGGCTGATTTTCGACAAAAGAGATAACACCCCCCCATTACGTCATGCTTCAGAAATGTGGAAAATGGTCCGTTTTCAAATGTTTTATTTTTGAACGTCAGTTCACATTTGTAGGTGGATCATCAGTGTTAGAGCTAAAATTAGCATGTTTAAAGTGATTTTCATGCTTCCAGGGGCTCGGGAAGTTAATTAAATACCATTTGGAGGCATTTAATGTTCGAGCAAAAACGGCTGATTTTCAACAAAAGAGATAACACCCCCCCATTACGTCATGCTTCAGAAATGTGGAAAATGGTCCGTTTTCAAATGTTTTATTTTTGAACGTCAGTTCACATTTGTAGGTGGACCATCAGTGTTAGAGCTAAAATTAGCATGTTTAAAGTGATTTTCATGCTTCCAGGGGCCCAAAACACAAGATTTATGGAATGGTTAAAAGTGCATGAAAATGGCCAATTTACTCACTCTGAGTTCTCAAAAAGGGTTTCTTCACCCCGGGAAGTTAATTAAATACCATTTGGAGGCATTTAATGTTCGAGCAAAAACGGCTGATTTTCGACAAAAGAGATAACACCCCCCCATTACGTCATGCTTCAGAAATGTGGAAAATGGTCCGTTTTCAAATGTTTTATTTTTGAACGTCAGTTCACATTTGTAGGTGGATCATCAGTGTTAGAGCTAAAATTAGCATGTTTAAAGTGATTTTCATGCTTCCAGGGGCTCGGGAAGTTAATTAAATACCATTTGGAGGCATTTAATGTTCGAGCAAAAACGGCTGATTTTCGACAAAAGAGATAACACCCCCCCATTACGTCATGCTTCAGAAATGTGGAAAATGGTCCGTTTTCAAATGTTTTATTTTTGAACGTCAGTTCACATTTGTAGGTGGATCATCAGTGTTAGAGCTAAAATTAGCATGTTTAAAGTGATTTTCATGCTTCCAGGGGCCCAAAACACAAGATTTATTGAATGGTTAAAAGTGCATGAAAATGGCCAATTTACTCACTCTGAGTTCTCAAAAAGGGTTTCTTCACCCTGGGAAGTTAATTAAATACCATTTGGAGGCATTTAATGTTCGAGCAAAAACGGCTGGTTTTCGACAAAAGAGATAACACCCCCCCATTACGTCATGCTTCAGAAATGTGGAAAATGGTCCGTTTTCAAATGTTTTATTTTTGAACGTCAGTTCACATTTGTAGGTGGATCATCAGTGTTAGAGCTAAAATTAGCATGTTTAAAGTGATTTTCATGCTTCCAGGGGCTCGGGAAGTTAATTAAATACCATTTGGAGGCATTTAATGTTCGAGCAAAAACGGCTGATTTTCGACAAAAGAGATAACACCCCCCCATTACGTCATGCTTCAGAAATGTGGAAAATGGTCCGTTTTCAAATGTTTTATTTTTGAACGTCAGTTCACATTTGTAGGTGGATCATCAGTGTTAGAGCTAAAATTAGCATGTTTAAAGTGATTTTCATGCTTCCAGGGGCTCAGGAAGTGAAATAAATACCATTTGGAGGCATTTAATGTTCGAGCAAAAACGGCTGATTTTCGACAAAAGAGATAACACCCCCCCATTACGTCATGCTTCAGAAATGTGGAAAATGGTCCGTTTTCAAATGTTTTATTTTTGAACGTCAGTTCACATTTGTAGGTGGATCATCAGTGTTAGAGCTAAAATTAGCATGTTTAAAGTGATTTTCATGCTTCCAGGGGCTCGGGAAGTTAATTAAATACCATTTGGAGGCATTTAATGTTCGAGCAAAAACGGCTGATTTTCAACAAAAGAGATAACACCCCCCCATTACGTCATGCTTCAGAAATGTGGAAAATGGTCCGTTTTCAAATGTTTTATTTTTGAACGTCAGTTCACATTTGTAGGTGGACCATCAGTGTTAGAGCTAAAATTAGCATGTTTAAAGTGATTTTCATGCTTCCAGGGGCCCAAAACACAAGATTTATGGAATGGTTAAAAGTGCATGAAAATGGCCAATTTACTCACTCTGAGTTCTCAAAAAGGGTTTCTTCACCCCGGGAAGTTAATTAAATACCATTTGGAGGCATTTAATGTTCGAGCAAAAACGGCTGATTTTCGACAAAAGAGATAACACCCCCTCATTACGTCATGCTTCAGAAATGTGGAAAATGGTCCGTTTTCAAATGTTTTATTTTTGAACGTCAGTTCACATTTGTAGGTGGATCATCAGTGTTAGAGCTAAAATTAGCATGTTTAAAGTGATTTTCATGCTTCCAGGGGCTCGGGAAGTGAAATAAATACCACTTGGAGGCATTTAATGTTCGAGCAAAAATGGCTGATTTTCGACAAAAGAGATAACACCCCCCCATTACGTCATGCTTCAGAAATGTGAAAAATGGTCCGTTTTCAAATGTTTTATTTTTGAACGTCAGTTCACATTTGTAGGTGGATCATCAGTGTTAGAGCTAAAATTAGCATGTTTAAAGTGATTTTCATGCTTCCAGGGGCTCGGGAAGTTAATTAAATACCATTTGGAGGCATTTAATGTTCGAGCAAAAACGGCTGATTTTCGACAAAAGAGATAACACCCCCCATTACGTCATGCTTCAGAAATGTGGAAAATGGTCCGTTTTCAAATGTTTTATTTTTGAACGTCAGTTCACATTTGTAGGTGGATCATCAGTGTTAGAGCTAAAATTAGCATGTTTAAAGTGATTTTCATGCTTCCAGGGGCTCGGGAAGTTAATTAAATACCATTTGGAGGCATTTAATGTTCGAGCAAAAACGGCTGATTTTCAACAAAAGAGATAACACCCCCCATTACGTCATGCTTCAGAAATGTGGAAAATGGTCCGTTTTCAAATGTTTTATTTTTGAACGTCAGTTCACATTTGTAGGTGGACCATCAGTGTTAGAGCTAAAATTAGCATGTTTAAAGTGATTTTCATGCTTCCAGGGGCCCAAAACACAAGATTTATGGAATGGTTAAAAGTGCATGAAAATGGCCAATTTACTCACTCTGAGTTCTCAAAAAGGGTTTCTTCACCCCGGGAAGTTAATTAAATACCATTTGGAGGCATTTAATGTTCGAGCAAAAACGGCTGATTTTCGACAAAAGAGATAACACCCCCCCATTACGTCATGCTTCAGAAATGTGGAAAATGGTCCGTTTTCAAATGTTTTATTTTTGAACGTCAGTTCACATTTGTAGGTGGATCATCAGTGTTAGAGCTAAAATTAGCATGTTTAAAGTGATTTTCATGCTTCCAGGGGCTCGGGAAGTGAAATAAATACCATTTGGAGGCATTTAATGTTCGAGCAAAAACGGCTGATTTTCGACAAAAGAGATAACACCCCCCATTACGTCATGCTTCAGAAATGTGGAAAATGGTCCGTTTTCAAATGTTTTATTTTTGAACGTCAGTTCACATTTGTAGGTGGATCATCAGTGTTAGAGCTAAAATTAGCATGTTTAAAGTGATTTTCATGCTTCCAGGGGCTCGGGAAGTTAATTAAATACCATTTGGAGGCATTTAATGTTCGAGCAAAAACGGCTGATTTTCGACAAAAGAGATAACACCCCCCCATTACGTCATGCTTCAGAAATGTGGAAAATGGTCCGTTTTCAAATGTTTTATTTTTGAACGTCAGTTCACATTTGTAGGTGGATCATCAGTGTTAGAGCTAAAATTAGCATGTTTAAAGTGATTTTCATGCTTCCAGGGGCCCAAAACACAAGATTTATGGAATGGTTAAAAGTGCATGAAAATGGTCAATTTACTCACTCTGAGTTCTCAAAAAGGGTTTCTTCACCCCGGGAAGTTAATTAAATACCATTTGGAGGCATTTAATGTTCGAGCAAAAACGGCTGGTTTTCGACAAAAGAGATAACACCCCCCCATTACGTCATGCTTCAGAAATGTGGAAAATGGTCCGTTTTCAAATGTTTTATTTTTGAACGTCAGTTCACATTTGTAGGTGGATCATCAGTGTTAGAGCTAAAATTAGCATGTTTAAAGTGATTTTCATGCTTCCAGGGGCTCGGGAAGTTAATTAAATACCATTTGGAGGCATTTAATGTTCGAGCAAAAACGGCTGATTTTCGACAAAAGAGATAACACCCCCCCATTACGTCATGCTTCAGAAATGTGGAAAATGGTCCGTTTTCAAATGTTTTATTTTTGAACGTCAGTTCACATTTGTAGGTGGATCATCAGTGTTAGAGCTAAAATTAGCATGTTTAAAGTGATTTTCATGCTTCCAGGGGCTCGGGAAGTTAATTAAATACCATTTGGAGGCATTTAATGTTCGAGCAAAAACGGCTGATTTTCGACAAAAGAGATAACTCCCCCCCATTACGTCATGCTTCAGAAATGTGGAAAATGGTCCGTTTTCAAATGTTTTATTTTTGAACGTCAGTTCACATTTGTAGGTGGATCATCAGTGTTAGAGCTAAAATTAGCATGTTTAAAGTGATTTTCATGCTTCCAGGGGCTCGGGAAGTTAATTAAATACCATTTGGAGGCATTTAATGTTCGAGCAAAAACGGCTGATTTTCGACAAAAGAGATAACACCCCCCCATTACGTCATGCTTCAGAAATGTGGAAAATGGTCCGTTTTCAAATGTTTTATTTTTGAACGTCAGTTCACATTTGTAGGTGGATCATCAGTGTTAGAGCTAAAATTAGCATGTTTAAAGTGATTTTCATGCTTCCAGGGGCTCGGGAAGTTAATTAAATACCATTTGGAGGCATTTAATGTTCGAGCAAAAACGGCTGATTTTCGACAAAAGAGATAACACCCCCCCATTACGTCATGCTTCAGAAATGTGGAAAATGGTCCGTTTTCAAATGTTTTATTTTTGAACGTCAGTTCACATTTGTAGGTGGATCATCAGTGTTAGAGCTAAAATTAGCATGTTTAAAGTGATTTTCATGCTTCCAGGGGCCCAAAACACAAGATTTATGGAATGGTTAAAAGTGCATGAAAATGGCCAATTTACTCACTCTGAGTTCTCAAAAAGGGTTTCTTCACCCCGGGAAGTTAATTAAATACCATTTGGAGGCATTTAATGTTCGAGCAAAAACGGCTGATTTTCGACAAAAGAGATAACACCCCCCCATTACGTCATGCTTCAGAAATGTGGAAAATGGTCCGTTTTCAAATGTTTTATTTTTGAACGTCAGTTCACATTTGTAGGTGGATCATCAGTGTTAGAGCTAAAATTAGCATGTTTAAAGTGATTTTCATGCTTCCAGGGGCTCGGGAAGTGAAATAAATACCATTTGGAGGCCTTTAATGTTCGAGCAAAAATGGCTGATTTTCGACAAAAGAGATAACACCCCCCCATTACGTCATGCTTCAGAAATGTGGAAAATGGTCCGTTTTCAAATGTTTTATTTTTGAACGTCAGTTCACATTTGTAGGTGGATCATCAGTGTTAGAGCTAAAATTAGCATGTTTAAAGTGATTTTCATGCTTCCAGGGGCTCGGGAAGTTAATTAAATACCATTTGGAGGCATTTAATGTTCGAGCAAAAACGGCTGATTTTCGACAAAAGAGATAACACCCCCCCATTACGTCATGCTTCAGAAATGTGGAAAATGGTCCGTTTTCAAATGTTTTATTTTTGAACGTCAGTTCACATTTGTAGGTGGATCATCAGTGTTAGAGCTAAAATTAGCATGTTTAAAGTGATTTTCATGCTTCCAGGGGCTCAGGAAGTGAAATAAATACCATTTGGAGGCATTTAATGTTCGAGCAAAAACGGCTGATTTTCGACAAAAGAGATAACACCCCCCCATTACGTCATGCTTCAGAAATGTGGAAAATGGTCCGTTTTCAAATGTTTTATTTTTGAACGTCAGTTCACATTTGTAGGTGGATCATCAGTGTTAGAGCTAAAATTAGCATGTTTAAAGTGATTTTCATGCTTCCAGGGGCTCGGGAAGTTAATTAAATACCATTTGGAGGCATTTAATGTTCGAGCAAAAACGGCTGATTTTCAACAAAAGAGATAACACCCCCCCATTACGTCATGCTTCAGAAATGTGGAAAATGGTCCGTTTTCAAATGTTTTATTTTTGAACGTCAGTTCACATTTGTAGGTGGACCATCAGTGTTAGAGCTAAAATTAGCATGTTTAAAGTGATTTTCATGCTTCCAGGGGCCCAAAACACAAGATTTATGGAATGGTTAAAAGTGCATGAAAATGGCCAATTTACTCACTCTGAGTTCTCAAAAAGGGTTTCTTCACCCCGGGAAGTTAATTAAATACCATTTGGAGGCATTTAATGTTCGAGCAAAAACGGCTGATTTTCGACAAAAGAGATAACACCCCCTCATTACGTCATGCTTCAGAAATGTGGAAAATGGTCCGTTTTCAAATGTTTTATTTTTGAACGTCAGTTCACATTTGTAGGTGGATCATCAGTGTTAGAGCTAAAATTAGCATGTTTAAAGTGATTTTCATGCTTCCAGGGGCTCGGGAAGTGAAATAAATACCACTTGGAGGCATTTAATGTTCGAGCAAAAATGGCTGATTTTCGACAAAAGAGATAACACCCCCCCATTACGTCATGCTTCAGAAATGTGAAAAATGGTCCGTTTTCAAATGTTTTATTTTTGAACGTCAGTTCACATTTGTAGGTGGATCATCAGTGTTAGAGCTAAAATTAGCATGTTTAAAGTGATTTTCATGCTTCCAGGGGCTCGGGAAGTTAATTAAATACCATTTGGAGGCATTTAATGTTCGAGCAAAAACGGCTGATTTTCGACAAAAGAGATAACACCCCCCCATTACGTCATGCTTCAGAAATGTGGAAAATGGTCCGTTTTCAAATGTTTTATTTTTGAACGTCAGTTCACATTTGTAGGTGGATCATCAGTGTTAGAGCTAAAATTAGCATGTTTAAAGTGATTTTCATGCTTCCAGGGGCTCGGGAAGTTAATTAAATACCATTTGGAGGCATTTAATGTTCGAGCAAAAACGGCTGATTTTCAACAAAAGAGATAACACCCCCCATTACGTCATGCTTCAGAAATGTGGAAAATGGTCCGTTTTCAAATGTTTTATTTTTGAACGTCAGTTCACATTTGTAGGTGGACCATCAGTGTTAGAGCTAAAATTAGCATGTTTAAAGTGATTTTCATGCTTCCAGGGGCCCAAAACACAAGATTTATGGAATGGTTAAAAGTGCATGAAAATGGCCAATTTACTCACTCTGAGTTCTCAAAAAGGGTTTCTTCACCCCGGGAAGTTAATTAAATACCATTTGGAGGCATTTAATGTTCGAGCAAAAACGGCTGATTTTCGACAAAAGAGATAACACCCCCCCATTACGTCATGCTTCAGAAATGTGGAAAATGGTCCGTTTTCAAATGTTTTATTTTTGAACGTCAGTTCACATTTGTAGGTGGATCATCAGTGTTAGAGCTAAAATTAGCATGTTTAAAGTGATTTTCATGCTTCCAGGGGCTCGGGAAGTGAAATAAATACCATTTGGAGGCATTTAATGTTCGAGCAAAAACGGCTGATTTTCGACAAAAGAGATAACACCCCCCATTACGTCATGCTTCAGAAATGTGGAAAATGGTCCGTTTTCAAATGTTTTATTTTTGAACGTCAGTTCACATTTGTAGGTGGATCATCAGTGTTAGAGCTAAAATTAGCATGTTTAAAGTGATTTTCATGCTTCCAGGGGCTCGGGAAGTTAATTAAATACCATTTGGAGGCATTTAATGTTCGAGCAAAAACGGCTGATTTTCGACAAAAGAGATAACACCCCCCCATTACGTCATGCTTCAGAAATGTGGAAAATGGTCCGTTTTCAAATGTTTTATTTTTGAACGTCAGTTCACATTTGTAGGTGGATCATCAGTGTTAGAGCTAAAATTAGCATGTTTAAAGTGATTTTCATGCTTCCAGGGGCCCAAAACACAAGATTTATGGAATGGTTAAAAGTGCATGAAAATGGCCAATTTACTCACTCTGAGTTCTCAAAAAGGGTTTCTTCACCCCGGGAAGTTAATTAAATACCATTTGGAGGCATTTAATGTTCGAGCAAAAACGGCTGGTTTTCGACAAAAGAGATAACACCCCCCCATTACGTCATGCTTCAGAAATGTGGAAAATGGTCCGTTTTCAAATGTTTTATTTTTGAACGTCAGTTCACATTTGTAGGTGGATCATCAGTGTTAGAGCTAAAATTAGCATGTTTAAAGTGATTTTCATGCTTCCAGGGGCTCGGGAAGTTAATTAAATACCATTTGGAGGCATTTAATGTTCGAGCAAAAACGGCTGATTTTCGACAAAAGAGATAACACCCCCCCATTACGTCATGCTTCAGAAATGTGGAAAATGGTCCGTTTTCAAATGTTTTATTTTTGAACGTCAGTTCACATTTGTAGGTGGATCATCAGTGTTAGAGCTAAAATTAGCATGTTTAAAGTGATTTTCATGCTTCCAGGGGCTCGGGAAGTTAATTAAATACCATTTGGAGGCATTTAATGTTCGAGCAAAAACGGCTGATTTTCGACAAAAGAGATAACTCCCCCCCATTACGTCATGCTTCAGAAATGTGGAAAATGGTCCGTTTTCAAATGTTTTATTTTTGAACGTCAGTTCACATTTGTAGGTGGATCATCAGTGTTAGAGCTAAAATTAGCATGTTTAAAGTGATTTTCATGCTTCCAGGGGCTCGGGAAGTTAATTAAATACCATTTGGAGGCATTTAATGTTCGAGCAAAAACGGCTGATTTTCGACAAAAGAGATAACACCCCCCCATTACGTCATGCTTCAGAAATGTGGAAAATGGTCCGTTTTCAAATGTTTTATTTTTGAACGTCAGTTCACATTTGTAGGTGGATCATCAGTGTTAGAGCTAAAATTAGCATGTTTAAAGTGATTTTCATGCTTCCAGGGGCTCGGGAAGTTAATTAAATACCATTTGGAGGCATTTAATGTTCGAGCAAAAACGGCTGATTTTCGACAAAAGAGATAACACCCCCCCATTACGTCATGCTTCAGAAATGTGGAAAATGGTCCGTTTTCAAATGTTTTATTTTTGAACGTCAGTTCACATTTGTAGGTGGATCATCAGTGTTAGAGCTAAAATTAGCATGTTTAAAGTGATTTTCATGCTTCCAGGGGCCCAAAACACAAGATTTATGGAATGGTTAAAAGTGCATGAAAATGGCCAATTTACTCACTCTGAGTTCTCAAAAAGGGTTTCTTCACCCCGGGAAGTTAATTAAATACCATTTGGAGGCATTTAATGTTCGAGCAAAAACGGCTGATTTTCGACAAAAGAGATAACACCCCCCCATTACGTCATGCTTCAGAAATGTGGAAAATGGTCCGTTTTCAAATGTTTTATTTTTGAACGTCAGTTCACATTTGTAGGTGGATCATCAGTGTTAGAGCTAAAATTAGCATGTTTAAAGTGATTTTCATGCTTCCAGGGGCTCGGGAAGTGAAATAAATACCATTTGGAGGCCTTTAATGTTCGAGCAAAAATGGCTGATTTTCGACAAAAGAGATAACACCCCCCCATTACGTCATGCTTCAGAAATGTGGAAAATGGTCCGTTTTCAAATGTTTTATTTTTGAACGTCAGTTCACATTTGTAGGTGGATCATCAGTGTTAGAGCTAAAATTAGCATGTTTAAAGTGATTTTCATGCTTCCAGGGGCCCAAAACACAAGATTTATGGAATGGTTAAAAGTGCATGAAAATGGCCAATTTACTCACTCTGAGTTCTCAAAAAGGGTTTCTTCACCCCGGGAAGTGAAATAAATACCATTTGGAGGCATTTAATGTTCGAGCAAAAACGGCTGATTTTCGACAAAAGAGATAACACCCCCCCCCATTACGTCATGCTTCAGAAATGTGGAAAATGGTCCGTTTTCAAATGTTTTATTTTTGAACGTCAGTTCACATTTGTAGGTGGATCATCAGTGTTAGAGCTAAAATTAGCATGTTTAAAGTGATTTTCGTGCTTCCAGGGGCTCGGGAAGTTAATTAAATACCATTTGGAGGCATTTAATGTTCGAGCAAAAACGGCTGATTTTCGACAAAAGAGATAACACCCCCCCATTACGTCATGCTTCAGAAATGTGGAAAATGGTCCGTTTTCAAATGTTTTATTTTTGAACGTCAGTTCACATTTGTAGGTGGATCATCAGTGTTAGAGCTAAAATTAGCATGTTTAAAGTGATTTTCATGCTTCCAGGGGCTCGGGAAGTTAATTAAATACCATTTGGAGGCATTTAATGTTCGAGCAAAAACGGCTGATTTTCGACAAAAGAGATAACACCCCCCCATTACGTCATGCTTCAGAAATGTGGAAAATGGTCCGTTTTCAAATGTTTTATTTTTGAACGTCAGTTCACATTTGTAGGTGGATCATCAGTGTTAGAGCTAAAATTAGCATGTTTAAAGTGATTTTCATGCTTCCAGGGGCTCGGGAAGTTAATTAAATACCATTTGGAGGCATTTAATGTTCGAGCAAAAACGGCTGATTTTCAACAAAAGAGATAACACCCCCCCATTACGTCATGCTTCAGAAATGTGGAAAATGGTCCGTTTTCAAATGTTTTATTTTTGAACGTCAGTTCACATTTGTAGGTGGACCATCAGTGTTAGAGCTAAAATTAGCATGTTTAAAGTGATTTTCATGCTTCCAGGGGCCCAAAACACAAGATTTATGGAATGGTTAAAAGTGCATGAAAATGGCCAATTTACTCACTCTGAGTTCTCAAAAAGGGTTTCTTCACCCCGGGAAGTTAATTAAATACCATTTGGAGGCATTTAATGTTCGAGCAAAAACGGCTGATTTTCGACAAAAGAGATAACACCCCCCCATTACGTCATGCTTCAGAAATGTGGAAAATGGTCCGTTTTCAAATGTTTTATTTTTGAACGTCAGTTCACATTTGTAGGTGGATCATCAGTGTTAGAGCTAAAATTAGCATGTTTAAAGTGATTTTCATGCTTCCAGGGGCTCGGGAAGTGAAATAAATACCATTTGGAGGCATTTAATGTTCGAGCAAAAACGGCTGATTTTCGACAAAAGAGATAACACCCCCCATTACGTCATGCTTCAGAAATGTGGAAAATGGTCCGTTTTCAAATGTTTTATTTTTGAACGTCAGTTCACATTTGTAGGTGGATCATCAGTGTTAGAGCTAAAATTAGCATGTTTAAAGTGATTTTCATGCTTCCAGGGGCTCGGGAAGTTAATTAAATACCATTTGGAGGCATTTAATGTTCGAGCAAAAACGGCTGATTTTCGACAAAAGAGATAACACCCCCCCATTACGTCATGCTTCAGAAATGTGGAAAATGGTCCGTTTTCAAATGTTTTATTTTTGAACGTCAGTTCACATTTGTAGGTGGATCATCAGTGTTAGAGCTAAAATTAGCATGTTTAAAGTGATTTTCATGCTTCCAGGGGCCCAAAACACAAGATTTATGGAATGGTTAAAAGTGCATGAAAATGGCCAATTTACTCACTCTGAGTTCTCAAAAAGGGTTTCTTCACCCCGGGAAGTTAATTAAATACCATTTGGAGGCATTTAATGTTCGAGCAAAAACGGCTGATTTTCGACAAAAGAGATAACACCCCCCCCATTACGTCATGCTTCAGAAATGTGGAAAATGGTCCGTTTTCAAATGTTTTATTTTTGAACGTCAGTTCACATTTGTAGGTGGATCATCAGTGTTAGAGCTAAAATTAGCATGTTTAAAGTGATTTTCATGCTTCCAGGGGCTCGGGAAGTTAATTAAATACCATTTGGAGGCATTTAATGTTCGAGCAAAAACGGCTGATTTTCGACAAAAGAGATAACACCCCCCCCATTACGTCATGCTTCAGAAATGTGGAAAATGGTCCCTTTTCAAATGTTTTATTTTTGAACGTCAGTTCACATTTGTAGGTGGATCATCAGTGTTAGAGCTAAAATTAGCATGTTTAAAGTGATTTTCATGCTTCCAGGGGCTCGGGAAGTTAATTAAATACCATTTGGAGGCATTTAATGTTCGAGCAAAAACGGCTGATTTTCGACAAAAGAGATAACACCCCCCATTACGTCATGCTTCAGAAATGTGGAAAATGGTCCGTTTTCAAATGTTTTATTTTTGAACGTCAGTTCACATTTGTAGGTGGATCATCAGTGTTAGAGCTAAAATTAGCATGTTTAAAGTGATTTTCATGCTTCCAGGGGCTCGGGAAGTTAATTAAATACCATTTGGAGGCATTTAATGTTCGAGCAAAAACGGCTGATTTTCGACAAAAGAGATAACACCCCCCCATTACGTCATGCTTCAGAAATGTGGAAAATGGTCCGTTTTCAAATGTTTTATTTTTGAACGTCAGTTCACATTTGTAGGTGGATCATCAGTGTTAGAGCTAAAATTAGCATGTTTAAAGTGATTTTCATGCTTCCAGGGGCTCAGGAAGTGAAATAAATACCATTTGGAGGCATTTAATGTTCGAGCAAAAACGGCTGATTTTCGACAAAAGAGATAACACCCCCCCATTACGTCATGCTTCAGAAATGTGGAAAATGGTCCGTTTTCAAATGTTTTATTTTTGAACGTCAGTTCACATTTGTAGGTGGATCATCAGTGTTAGAGCTAAAATTAGCATGTTTAAAGTGATTTTCATGCTTCCAGGGGCTCGGGAAGTTAATTAAATACCATTTGGAGGCATTTAATGTTCGAGCAAAAACGGCTGATTTTCAACAAAAGAGATAACACCCCCCCATTACGTCATGCTTCAGAAATGTGGAAAATGGTCCGTTTTCAAATGTTTTATTTTTGAACGTCAGTTCACATTTGTAGGTGGACCATCAGTGTTAGAGCTAAAATTAGCATGTTTAAAGTGATTTTCATGCTTCCAGGGGCCCAAAACACAAGATTTATGGAATGGTTAAAAGTGCATGAAAATAGCCAATTTACTCACTCTGAGTTCTCAAAAAGGGTTTCTTCACCCCGGGAAGTTAATTAAATACCATTTGGAGGCATTTAATGTTCGAGCAAAAACGGCTGATTTTCGACAAAAGAGATAACACCCCCCCATTACGTCATGCTTCAGAAATGTGGAAAATGGTCCGTTTTCAAATGTTTTATTTTTGAACGTCAGTTCACATTTGTAGGTGGATCATCAGTGTTAGAGCTAAAATTAGCATGTTTAAAGTGATTTTCATGCTTCCAGGGGCTCGGGAAGTGAAATAAATACCACTTGGAGGCATTTAATGTTCGAGCAAAAACGGCTGATTTTCGACAAAAGAGATAACACCCCCCCATTACGTCATGCTTCAGAAATGTGGAAAATGGTCCGTTTTCAAATGTTTTATTTTTGAATGTCAGTTCACATTTGTAGGTGGATCATCAGTGTTAGAGCTAAAATTAGCATGTTTAAAGTGATTTTCATGCTTCCAGGGGCTCGGGAAGTTAATTAAATACCATTTGGAGGCATTTAATGTTCGAGCAAAAACGGCTGATTTTCAACAAAAGAGATAACACCCCCCCCATTACGTCATGCTTCAGAAATGTGGAAAATGGTCCGTTTTCAAATGTTTTATTTTTGAACGTCAGTTCACATTTGTAGGTGGATCATCAGTGTTAGAGCTAAAATTAGCATGTTTAAAGTGATTTTCATGCTTCCAGGGGCTCGGGAAGTGAAATAAATACCATTTGGAGGCATTTAATGTTCGAGCAAAAACGGCTGATTTTCGACAAAAGAGATAACACCCCCCATTACGTCATGCTTCAGAAATGTGGAAAATGGTCCGTTTTCAAATGTTTTATTTTTGAACGTCAGTTCACATTTGTAGGTGGATCATCAGTGTTAGAGCTAAAATTAGCATGTTTAAAGTGATTTTCATGCTTCCAGGGGCTCGGGAAGTTAATTAAATACCATTTGGAGGCATTTAATGTTCGAGCAAAAACGGCTGATTTTCGACAAAAGAGATAACACCCCCCCATTACGTCATGCTTCAGAAATGTGGAAAATGGTCCGTGTTCAAATGTTTTATTTTTGAACGTCAGTTCACATTTGTAGGTGGATCATCAGTGTTAGAGCTAAAATTAGCATGTTTAAAGTGATTTTCATGCTTCCAGGGGCCCAAAACACAAGATTTATGGAATGGTTAAAAGTGCATGAAAATGGCCAATTTACTCACTCTGAGTTCTCAAAAAGGGTTTCTTCACCCCGGGAAGTTAATTAAATACCATTTGGAGGCATTTAATGTTCGAGCAAAAACGGCTGGTTTTCGACAAAAGAGATAACACCCCCCCATTACGTCATGCTTCAGAAATGTGGAAAATGGTCCGTTTTCAAATGTTTTATTTTTGAACGTCAGTTCACATTTGTAGGTGGATCATCAGTGTTAGAGCTAAAATTAGCATGTTTAAAGTGATTTTCATGCTTCCAGGGGCTCGGGAAGTTAATTAAATACCATTTGGAGGCATTTAATGTTCGAGCAAAAACGGCTGATTTTCGACAAAAGAGATAACACCCCCCCCATTACGTCATGCTTCAGAAATGTGGAAAATGGTCCGTTTTCAAATGTTTTATTTTTGAACGTCAGTTCACATTTGTAGGTGGATCATCAGTGTTAGAGCTAAAATTAGCATGTTTAAAGTGATTTTCATGCTTCCAGGGGCTCGGGAAGTTAATTAAATACCATTTGGAGGCATTTAATGTTCGAGCAAAAACGGCTGATTTTCGACAAAAGAGATAACACCCCCCATTACGTCATGCTTCAGAAATGTGGAAAATGGTCCGTTTTCAAATGTTTTATTTTTGAACGTCAGTTCACATTTGTAGGTGGATCATCAGTGTTAGAGCTAAAATTAGCATGTTTAAAGTGATTTTCATGCTTCCAGGGGCTCGGGAAGTTAATTAAATACCATTTGGAGGCATTTAATGTTCGAGCAAAAACGGCTGATTTTCGACAAAAGAGATAACACCCCCCCATTACGTCATGCTTCAGAAATGTGGAAAATGGTCCGTTTTCAAATGTTTTATTTTTGAACGTCAGTTCACATTTGTAGGTGGATCATCAGTGTTAGAGCTAAAATTAGCATGTTTAAAGTGATGTTCATGCTTCCAGGGGCTCAGGAAGTGAAATAAATACCATTTGGAGGCATTTAATGTTCGAGCAAAAACGGCTGATTTTCGACAAAAGAGATAACACCCCCCCATTACGTCATGCTTCAGAAATGTGGAAAATGGTCAGTTTTCAAATGTTTTATTTTTGAACGTCAGTTCACATTTGTAGGTGGATCATCAGTGTTAGAGCTAAAATTAGCATGTTTAAAGTGATTTTCATGCTTCCAGGGGCCCAAAACACAAGATTTATGGAATGGGTAAAAGTGCATGAAAATGTCCAATTTACTCACTCTGAGTTCTCAAAAAGGGTTTCTTCACCCCGGGAAGTTAATTAAATACCATTTGGAGGCATTTAATGTTCGAGCAAAAACGGCTGATTTTCGACAAAAGAGATAACACCCCCCCATTACGTCATGCTTCAGAAATGTGGAAAATGGTCCGTTTTCAAATGTTTTATTTTTGAACGTCAGTTCACATTTGTAGGTGGATCATCAGTGTTAGAGCTAAAATTAGCATGTTTAAAGTGATTTTCATTCTTCCAGGGGCTCGGGAAGTTAATTAAATACCATTTGGAGGCATTTAATGTTCGAGCAAAAACGGCTGATTTTCGACAAAAGAGATAACACCCCCCCATTACGTCATGCTTCAGAAATGTGGAAAATGGTCCGTTTTCAAATGTTTTATTTTTGAACGTCAGTTCACATTTGTAGGTGGATCATCAGTGTTAGAGCTAAAATTAGCATGTTTAAAGTGATTTTCATGCTTCCAGGGGCTCGGGAAGTTAATTAAATACCATTTGGAGGCATTTAATGTTCGAGCAAAAACGGCTGATTTTCGACAAAAGAGATAACACCCCCCCATTACGTCATGCTTCAGAAATGTGGAAAATGGTCCGTTTTCAAATGTTTTATTTTTGAACGTCAGTTCACATTTGTAGGTGGATCATCAGTGTTAGAGCTAAAATTAGCATGTTTAAAGTGATTTTCATGCTTCCAGGGGCTCAGGAAGTGAAATAAATACCATTTGGAGGCATTTAATGTTCGAGCAAAAACGGCTGATTTTCGACAAAAGAGATAACACCCCCCCATTACGTCATGCTTCAGAAATGTGGAAAATGGTCCGTTTTCAAATGTTTTATTTTTGAACGTCAGTTCACATTTGTAGGTGGATCATCAGTGTTAGAGCTAAAATTAGCATGTTTAAAGTGATTTTCATGCTTCCAGGGGCTCGGGAAGTTAATTAAATACCATTTGGAGGCATTTAATGTTCGAGCAAAAACGGCTGATTTTCAACAAAAGAGATAACACCCCCCCATTACGTCATGCTTCAGAAATGTGGAAAATGGTCCGTTTTCAAATGTTTTATTTTTGAACGTCAGTTCACATTTGTAGGTGGACCATCAGTGTTAGAGCTAAAATTAGCATGTTTAAAGTGATTTTCATGCTTCCAGGGGCCCAAAACACAAGATTTATGGAATGGTTAAAAGTGCATGAAAATGGCCAATTTACTCACTCTGAGTTCTCAAAAAGGGTTTCTTCACCCCGGGAAGTTAATTAAATACCATTTGGAGGCATTTAATGTTCGAGCAAAAACGGCTGATTTTCGACAAAAGAGATAACACCCCCTCATTACGTCATGCTTCAGAAATGTGGAAAATGGTCCGTTTTCAAATGTTTTATTTTTGAACGTCAGTTCACATTTGTAGGTGGATCATCAGTGTTAGAGCTAAAATTAGCATGTTTAAAGTGATTTTCATGCTTCCAGGGGCTCGGGAAGTGAAATAAATACCACTTGGAGGCATTTAATGTTCGAGCAAAAATGGCTGATTTTCGACAAAAGAGATAACACCCCCCCATTACGTCATGCTTCAGAAATGTGAAAAATGGTCCGTTTTCAAATGTTTTATTTTTGAACGTCAGTTCACATTTGTAGGTGGATCATCAGTGTTAGAGCTAAAATTAGCATGTTTAAAGTGATTTTCATGCTTCCAGGGGCTCGGGAAGTTAATTAAATACCATTTGGAGGCATTTAATGTTCGAGCAAAAACGGCTGATTTTCGACAAAAGAGATAACACCCCCCCATTACGTCATGCTTCAGAAATGTGGAAAATGGTCCGTTTTCAAATGTTTTATTTTTGAACGTCAGTTCACATTTGTAGGTGGATCATCAGTGTTAGAGCTAAAATTAGCATGTTTAAAGTGATTTTCATGCTTCCAGGGGCTCGGGAAGTTAATTAAATACCATTTGGAGGCATTTAATGTTCGAGCAAAAACGGCTGATTTTCAACAAAAGAGATAACACCCCCCATTACGTCATGCTTCAGAAATGTGGAAAATGGTCCGTTTTCAAATGTTTTATTTTTGAACGTCAGTTCACATTTGTAGGTGGACCATCAGTGTTAGAGCTAAAATTAGCATGTTTAAAGTGATTTTCATGCTTCCAGGGGCCCAAAACACAAGATTTATGGAATGGTTAAAAGTGCATGAAAATGGCCAATTTACTCACTCTGAGTTCTCAAAAAGGGTTTCTTCACCCCGGGAAGTTAATTAAATACCATTTGGAGGCATTTAATGTTCGAGCAAAAACGGCTGATTTTCGACAAAAGAGATAACACCCCCCCATTACGTCATGCTTCAGAAATGTGGAAAATGGTCCGTTTTCAAATGTTTTATTTTTGAACGTCAGTTCACATTTGTAGGTGGATCATCAGTGTTAGAGCTAAAATTAGCATGTTTAAAGTGATTTTCATGCTTCCAGGGGCTCGGGAAGTGAAATAAATACCATTTGGAGGCATTTAATGTTCGAGCAAAAACGGCTGATTTTCGACAAAAGAGATAACACCCCCCATTACGTCATGCTTCAGAAATGTGGAAAATGGTCCGTTTTCAAATGTTTTATTTTTGAACGTCAGTTCACATTTGTAGGTGGATCATCAGTGTTAGAGCTAAAATTAGCATGTTTAAAGTGATTTTCATGCTTCCAGGGGCTCGGGAAGTTAATTAAATACCATTTGGAGGCATTTAATGTTCGAGCAAAAACGGCTGATTTTCGACAAAAGAGATAACACCCCCCATTACGTCATGCTTCAGAAATGTGGAAAATGGTCCGTTTTCAAATGTTTTATTTTTGAACGTCAGTTCACATTTGTAGGTGGATCATCAGTGTTAGAGCTAAAATTAGCATGTTTAAAGTGATTTTCATGCTTCCAGGGGCTCGGGAAGTTAATTAAATACCATTTGGAGGCATTTAATGTTCGAGCAAAAACGGCTGATTTTCGACAAAAGAGATAACACCCCCCCATTACGTCATGCTTCAGAAATGTGGAAAATGGTCCGTTTTCAAATGTTTTATTTTTGAACGTCAGTTCACATTTGTAGGTGGATCATCAGTGTTAGAGCTAAAATTAGCATGTTTAAAGTGATGTTCATGCTTCCAGGGGCTCAGGAAGTGAAATAAATACCATTTGGAGGCATTTAATGTTCGAGCAAAAACGGCTGATTTTCGACAAAAGAGATAACACCCCCCCATTACGTCATGCTTCAGAAATGTGGAAAATGGTCAGTTTTCAAATGTTTTATTTTTGAACGTCAGTTCACATTTGTAGGTGGATCATCAGTGTTAGAGCTAAAATTAGCATGTTTAAAGTGATTTTCATGCTTCCAGGGGCCCAAAACACAAGATTTATGGAATGGGTAAAAGTGCATGAAAATGTCCAATTTACTCACTCTGAGTTCTCAAAAAGGGTTTCTTCACCCCGGGAAGTTAATTAAATACCATTTGGAGGCATTTAATGTTCGAGCAAAAACGGCTGATTTTCGACAAAAGAGATAACACCCCCCCATTACGTCATGCTTCAGAAATGTGGAAAATGGTCCGTTTTCAAATGTTTTATTTTTGAACGTCAGTTCACATTTGTAGGTGGATCATCAGTGTTAGAGCTAAAATTAGCATGTTTAAAGTGATTTTCATTCTTCCAGGGGCTCGGGAAGTTAATTAAATACCATTTGGAGGCATTTAATGTTCGAGCAAAAACGGCTGATTTTCGACAAAAGAGATAACACCCCCCCATTACGTCATGCTTCAGAAATGTGGAAAATGGTCCGTTTTCAAATGTTTTATTTTTGAACGTCAGTTCACATTTGTAGGTGGATCATCAGTGTTAGAGCTAAAATTAGCATGTTTAAAGTGATTTTCATGCTTCCAGGGGCCCAAAACACAAGATTTATGGAATGGTTAAAAGTGCATGAAAATGGCCAATTTACTCACTCTGAGTTCTCAAAAAGGGTTTCTTCACCCCGGGAAGTTAATTAAATACCATTTGGAGGCATTTGATGTTCGAGCAAAAACGGCTGATTTTCGACAAAAGAGATAACACCCCCCCATTACGTCATGCTTCAGAAATGTGGAAAATGGTCCGTTTTCAAATGTTTTATTTTTGAACGTCAGTTCACATTTGTAGGTGGATCATCAGTGTTAGAGCTAAAATTAGCATGTTTAAAGTGATTTTCATGCTTCCAGGGGCTCGGGAAGTTAATTAAATACCATTTGGAGGCATTTAATGTTCGAGCAAAAACGGCTGATTTTCGACAAAAGAGATAACACCCCCCCATTACGTCATGCTTCAGAAATGTGGAAAATGGTCCGTTTTCAAATGTTTTATTTTTGAACGTCAGTTCACATTTGTAGGTGGATCATCAGTGTTAGAGCTAAAATTAGCATGTTTAAAGTGATTTTCATGCTTCCAGGGGCTCAGGAAGTGAAATAAATACCATTTGGAGGCATTTAATGTTCGAGCAAAAACGGCTGATTTTCGACAAAAGAGATAACACCCCCCCATTACGTCATGCTTCAGAAATGTGGAAAATGGTCCGTTTTCAAATGTTTTATTTTTGAACGTCAGTTCACATTTGTAGGTGGATCATCAGTGTTAGAGCTAAAATTAGCATGTTTAAAGTGATTTTCATGCTTCCAGGGGCTCGGGAAGTTAATTAAATACCATTTGGAGGCATTTAATGTTCGAGCAAAAACGGCTGATTTTCAACAAAAGAGATAACACCCCCCCATTACGTCATGCTTCAGAAATGTGGAAAATGGTCCGTTTTCAAATGTTTTATTTTTGAACGTCAGTTCACATTTGTAGGTGGACCATCAGTGTTAGAGCTAAAATTAGCATGTTTAAAGTGATTTTCATGCTTCCAGGGGCCCAAAACACAAGATTTATGGAATGGTTAAAAGTGCATGAAAATGGCCAATTTACTCACTCTGAGTTCTCAAAAAGGGTTTCTTCACCCCGGGAAGTTAATTAAATACCATTTGGAGGCATTTAATGTTCGAGCAAAAACGGCTGATTTTCGACAAAAGAGATAACACCCCCTCATTACGTCATGCTTCAGAAATGTGGAAAATGGTCCGTTTTCAAATGTTTTATTTTTGAACGTCAGTTCACATTTGTAGGTGGATCATCAGTGTTAGAGCTAAAATTAGCATGTTTAAAGTGATTTTCATGCTTCCAGGGGCTCGGGAAGTGAAATAAATACCACTTGGAGGCATTTAATGTTCGAGCAAAAATGGCTGATTTTCGACAAAAGAGATAACACCCCCCCATTACGTCATGCTTCAGAAATGTGAAAAATGGTCCGTTTTCAAATGTTTTATTTTTGAACGTCAGTTCACATTTGTAGGTGGATCATCAGTGTTAGAGCTAAAATTAGCATGTTTAAAGTGATTTTCATGCTTCCAGGGGCTCGGGAAGTTAATTAAATACCATTTGGAGGCATTTAATGTTCGAGCAAAAACGGCTGATTTTCGACAAAAGAGATAACACCCCCCCATTACGTCATGCTTCAGAAATGTGGAAAATGGTCCGTTTTCAAATGTTTTATTTTTGAACGTCAGTTCACATTTGTAGGTGGATCATCAGTGTTAGAGCTAAAATTAGCATGTTTAAAGTGATTTTCATGCTTCCAGGGGCTCGGGAAGTTAATTAAATACCATTTGGAGGCATTTAATGTTCGAGCAAAAACGGCTGATTTTCAACAAAAGAGATAACACCCCCCATTACGTCATGCTTCAGAAATGTGGAAAATGGTCCGTTTTCAAATGTTTTATTTTTGAACGTCAGTTCACATTTGTAGGTGGACCATCAGTGTTAGAGCTAAAATTAGCATGTTTAAAGTGATTTTCATGCTTCCAGGGGCCCAAAACACAAGATTTATGGAATGGTTAAAAGTGCATGAAAATGGCCAATTTACTCACTCTGAGTTCTCAAAAAGGGTTTCTTCACCCCGGGAAGTTAATTAAATACCATTTGGAGGCATTTAATGTTCGAGCAAAAACGGCTGATTTTCGACAAAAGAGATAACACCCCCCCATTACGTCATGCTTCAGAAATGTGGAAAATGGTCCGTTTTCAAATGTTTTATTTTTGAACGTCAGTTCACATTTGTAGGTGGATCATCAGTGTTAGAGCTAAAATTAGCATGTTTAAAGTGATTTTCATGCTTCCAGGGGCTCGGGAAGTGAAATAAATACCATTTGGAGGCATTTAATGTTCGAGCAAAAACGGCTGATTTTCGACAAAAGAGATAACACCCCCCATTACGTCATGCTTCAGAAATGTGGAAAATGGTCCGTTTTCAAATGTTTTATTTTTGAACGTCAGTTCACATTTGTAGGTGGATCATCAGTGTTAGAGCTAAAATTAGCATGTTTAAAGTGATTTTCATGCTTCCAGGGGCTCGGGAAGTTAATTAAATACCATTTGGAGGCATTTAATGTTCGAGCAAAAACGGCTGATTTTCGACAAAAGAGATAACACCCCCCCATTACGTCATGCTTCAGAAATGTGGAAAATGGTCCGTTTTCAAATGTTTTATTTTTGAACGTCAGTTCACATTTGTAGGTGGATCATCAGTGTTAGAGCTAAAATTAGCATGTTTAAAGTGATTTTCATGCTTCCAGGGGCCCAAAACACAAGATTTATGGAATGGTTAAAAGTGCATGAAAATGGCCAATTTACTCACTCTGAGTTCTCAAAAAGGGTTTCTTCACCCCGGGAAGTTAATTAAATACCATTTGGAGGCATTTAATGTTCGAGCAAAAACGGCTGATTTTCGACAAAAGAGATAACACCCCCCCCATTACGTCATGCTTCAGAAATGTGGAAAATGGTCCCTTTTCAAATGTTTTATTTTTGAACGTCAGTTCACATTTGTAGGTGGATCATCAGTGTTAGAGCTAAAATTAGCATGTTTAAAGTGATTTTCATGCTTCCAGGGGCTCGGGAAGTTAATTAAATACCATTTGGAGGCATTTAATGTTCGAGCAAAAACGGCTGATTTTCGACAAAAGAGATAACACCCCCCATTACGTCATGCTTCAGAAATGTGGAAAATGGTCCGTTTTCAAATGTTTTATTTTTGAACGTCAGTTCACATTTGTAGGTGGATCATCAGTGTTAGAGCTAAAATTAGCATGTTTAAAGTGATTTTCATGCTTCCAGGGGCTCGGGAAGTTAATTAAATACCATTTGGAGGCATTTAATGTTCGAGCAAAAACGGCTGATTTTCGACAAAAGAGATAACACCCCCCCATTACGTCATGCTTCAGAAATGTGGAAAATGGTCCGTTTTCAAATGTTTTATTTTTGAACGTCAGTTCACATTTGTAGGTGGATCATCAGTGTTAGAGCTAAAATTAGCATGTTTAAAGTGATTTTCATGCTTCCAGGGGCTCAGGAAGTGAAATAAATACCATTTGGAGGCATTTAATGTTCGAGCAAAAACGGCTGATTTTCGACAAAAGAGATAACACCCCCCCATTACGTCATGCTTCAGAAATGTGGAAAATGGTCCGTTTTCAAATGTTTTATTTTTGAACGTCAGTTCACATTTGTAGGTGGATCATCAGTGTTAGAGCTAAAATTAGCATGTTTAAAGTGATTTTCATGCTTCCAGGGGCTCGGGAAGTTAATTAAATACCATTTGGAGGCATTTAATGTTCGAGCAAAAACGGCTGATTTTCAACAAAAGAGATAACACCCCCCCATTACGTCATGCTTCAGAAATGTGGAAAATGGTCCGTTTTCAAATGTTTTATTTTTGAACGTCAGTTCACATTTGTAGGTGGACCATCAGTGTTAGAGCTAAAATTAGCATGTTTAAAGTGATTTTCATGCTTCCAGGGGCCCAAAACACAAGATTTATGGAATGGTTAAAAGTGCATGAAAATAGCCAATTTACTCACTCTGAGTTCTCAAAAAGGGTTTCTTCACCCCGGGAAGTTAATTAAATACCATTTGGAGGCATTTAATGTTCGAGCAAAAACGGCTGATTTTCGACAAAAGAGATAACACCCCCCCATTACGTCATGCTTCAGAAATGTGGAAAATGGTCCGTTTTCAAATGTTTTATTTTTGAACGTCAGTTCACATTTGTAGGTGGATCATCAGTGTTAGAGCTAAAATTAGCATGTTTAAAGTGATTTTCATGCTTCCAGGGGCTCGGGAAGTGAAATAAATACCACTTGGAGGCATTTAATGTTCGAGCAAAAACGGCTGATTTTCGACAAAAGAGATAACACCCCCCCATTACGTCATGCTTCAGAAATGTGGAAAATGGTCCGTTTTCAAATGTTTTATTTTTGAATGTCAGTTCACATTTGTAGGTGGATCATCAGTGTTAGAGCTAAAATTAGCATGTTTAAAGTGATTTTCATGCTTCCAGGGGCTCGGGAAGTTAATTAAATACCATTTGGAGGCATTTAATGTTCGAGCAAAAACGGCTGATTTTCAACAAAAGAGATAACACCCCCCCCATTACGTCATGCTTCAGAAATGTGGAAAATGGTCCGTTTTCAAATGTTTTATTTTTGAACGTCAGTTCACATTTGTAGGTGGATCATCAGTGTTAGAGCTAAAATTAGCATGTTTAAAGTGATTTTCATGCTTCCAGGGGCTCGGGAAGTGAAATAAATACCATTTGGAGGCATTTAATGTTCGAGCAAAAACGGCTGATTTTCGACAAAAGAGATAACACCCCCCATTACGTCATGCTTCAGAAATGTGGAAAATGGTCCGTTTTCAAATGTTTTATTTTTGAACGTCAGTTCACATTTGTAGGTGGATCATCAGTGTTAGAGCTAAAATTAGCATGTTTAAAGTGATTTTCATGCTTCCAGGGGCTCGGGAAGTTAATTAAATACCATTTGGAGGCATTTAATGTTCGAGCAAAAACGGCTGATTTTCGACAAAAGAGATAACACCCCCCCATTACGTCATGCTTCAGAAATGTGGAAAATGGTCCGTGTTCAAATGTTTTATTTTTGAACGTCAGTTCACATTTGTAGGTGGATCATCAGTGTTAGAGCTAAAATTAGCATGTTTAAAGTGATTTTCATGCTTCCAGGGGCCCAAAACACAAGATTTATGGAATGGTTAAAAGTGCATGAAAATGGCCAATTTACTCACTCTGAGTTCTCAAAAAGGGTTTCTTCACCCCGGGAAGTTAATTAAATACCATTTGGAGGCATTTAATGTTCGAGCAAAAACGGCTGGTTTTCGACAAAAGAGATAACACCCCCCCATTACGTCATGCTTCAGAAATGTGGAAAATGGTCCGTTTTCAAATGTTTTATTTTTGAACGTCAGTTCACATTTGTAGGTGGATCATCAGTGTTAGAGCTAAAATTAGCATGTTTAAAGTGATTTTCATGCTTCCAGGGGCTCGGGAAGTTAATTAAATACCATTTGGAGGCATTTAATGTTCGAGCAAAAACGGCTGATTTTCGACAAAAGAGATAACACCCCCCCCATTACGTCATGCTTCAGAAATGTGGAAAATGGTCCGTTTTCAAATGTTTTATTTTTGAACGTCAGTTCACATTTGTAGGTGGATCATCAGTGTTAGAGCTAAAATTAGCATGTTTAAAGTGATTTTCATGCTTCCAGGGGCTCGGGAAGTTAATTAAATACCATTTGGAGGCATTTAATGTTCGAGCAAAAACGGCTGATTTTCGACAAAAGAGATAACACCCCCCATTACGTCATGCTTCAGAAATGTGGAAAATGGTCCGTTTTCAAATGTTTTATTTTTGAACGTCAGTTCACATTTGTAGGTGGATCATCAGTGTTAGAGCTAAAATTAGCATGTTTAAAGTGATTTTCATGCTTCCAGGGGCTCGGGAAGTTAATTAAATACCATTTGGAGGCATTTAATGTTCGAGCAAAAACGGCTGATTTTCGACAAAAGAGATAACACCCCCCCATTACGTCATGCTTCAGAAATGTGGAAAATGGTCCGTTTTCAAATGTTTTATTTTTGAACGTCAGTTCACATTTGTAGGTGGATCATCAGTGTTAGAGCTAAAATTAGCATGTTTAAAGTGATGTTCATGCTTCCAGGGGCTCAGGAAGTGAAATAAATACCATTTGGAGGCATTTAATGTTCGAGCAAAAACGGCTGATTTTCGACAAAAGAGATAACACCCCCCCATTACGTCATGCTTCAGAAATGTGGAAAATGGTCAGTTTTCAAATGTTTTATTTTTGAACGTCAGTTCACATTTGTAGGTGGATCATCAGTGTTAGAGCTAAAATTAGCATGTTTAAAGTGATTTTCATGCTTCCAGGGGCCCAAAACACAAGATTTATGGAATGGGTAAAAGTGCATGAAAATGTCCAATTTACTCACTCTGAGTTCTCAAAAAGGGTTTCTTCACCCCGGGAAGTTAATTAAATACCATTTGGAGGCATTTAATGTTCGAGCAAAAACGGCTGATTTTCGACAAAAGAGATAACACCCCCCCATTACGTCATGCTTCAGAAATGTGGAAAATGGTCCGTTTTCAAATGTTTTATTTTTGAACGTCAGTTCACATTTGTAGGTGGATCATCAGTGTTAGAGCTAAAATTAGCATGTTTAAAGTGATTTTCATTCTTCCAGGGGCTCGGGAAGTTAATTAAATACCATTTGGAGGCATTTAATGTTCGAGCAAAAACGGCTGATTTTCGACAAAAGAGATAACACCCCCCCATTACGTCATGCTTCAGAAATGTGGAAAATGGTCCGTTTTCAAATGTTTTATTTTTGAACGTCAGTTCACATTTGTAGGTGGATCATCAGTGTTAGAGCTAAAATTAGCATGTTTAAAGTGATTTTCATGCTTCCAGGGGCCCAAAACACAAGATTTATGGAATGGTTAAAAGTGCATGAAAATGGCCAATTTACTCACTCTGAGTTCTCAAAAAGGGTTTCTTCACCCCGGGAAGTTAATTAAATACCATTTGGAGGCATTTGATGTTCGAGCAAAAACGGCTGATTTTCGACAAAAGAGATAACACCCCCCCATTACGTCATGCTTCAGAAATGTGGAAAATGGTCCGTTTTCAAATGTTTTATTTTTGAACGTCAGTTCACATTTGTAGGTGGATCATCAGTGTTAGAGCTAAAATTAGCATGTTTAAAGTGATTTTCATGCTTCCAGGGGCTCGGGAAGTTAATTAAATACCATTTGGAGGCATTTAATGTTCGAGCAAAAACGGCTGATTTTCGACAAAAGAGATAACACCCCCCCATTACGTCATGCTTCAGAAATGTGGAAAATGGTCCGTTTTCAAATGTTTTATTTTTGAACGTCAGTTCACATTTGTAGGTGGATCATCAGTGTTAGAGCTAAAATTAGCATGTTTAAAGTGATTTTCATGCTTCCAGGGGCTCGGGAAGTTAATTAAATACCATTTGGAGGCATTTAATGTTCGAGCAAAAACGGCTGATTTTCGACAAAAGAGATAACACCCCCCCATTACGTCATGCTTCAGAAATGTGGAAAATGGTCCGTTTTCAAATGTTTTATTTTTGAACGTCAGTTCACATTTGTAGGTGGATCATCAGTGTTAGAGCTAAAATTAGCATGTTTAAAGTGATTTTCATGCTTCCAGGGGCTCGGGAAGTTAATTAAATACCATTTGGAGGCATTTAATGTTCGAGCAAAAACGGCTGATTTTCAACAAAAGAGATAACACCCCCCCATTACGTCATGCTTCAGAAATGTGGAAAATGGTCCGTTTTCAAATGTTTTATTTTTGAACGTCAGTTCACATTTGTAGGTGGACCATCAGTGTTAGAGCTAAAATTAGCATGTTTAAAGTGATTTTCATGCTTCCAGGGGCCCAAAACACAAGATTTATGGAATGGTTAAAAGTGCATGAAAATGGCCAATTTACTCACTCTGAGTTCTCAAAAAGGGTTTCTTCACCCCGGGAAGTTAATTAAATACCATTTGGAGGCATTTAATGTTCGAGCAAAAACGGCTGATTTTCGACAAAAGAGATAACGCCCCCCCATTACGTCATGCTTCAGAAATGTGGAAAATGGTCCGTTTTCAAATGTTTTATTTTTGAACGTCAGTTCACATTTGTAGGTGGATCATCAGTGTTAGAGCTAAAATTAGCATGTTTAAAGTGATTTTCATGCTTCCAGGGGCTCGGGAAGTGAAATAAATACCATTTGGAGGCATTTAATGTTCGAGCAAAAACGGCTGATTTTCGACAAAAGAGATAACACCCCCCATTACGTCATGCTTCAGAAATGTGGAAAATGGTCCGTTTTCAAATGTTTTATTTTTGAACGTCAGTTCACATTTGTAGGTGGATCATCAGTGTTAGAGCTAAAATTAGCATGTTTAAAGTGATTTTCATGCTTCCAGGGGCTCGGGAAGTTAATTAAATACCATTTGGAGGCATTTAATGTTCGAGCAAAAACGGCTGATTTTCGACAAAAGAGATAACACCCCCCCATTACGTCATGCTTCAGAAATGTGGAAAATGGTCCGTTTTCAAATGTTTTATTTTTGAACGTCAGTTCACATTTGTAGGTGGATCATCAGTGTTAGAGCTAAAATTAGCATGTTTAAAGTGATTTTCATGCTTCCAGGGGCCCAAAACACAAGATTTATGGAATGGTTAAAAGTGCATGAAAATGGCCAATTTACTCACTCTGAGTTCTCAAAAAGGGTTTCTTCACCCCGGGAAGTTAATTAAATACCATTTGGAGGCATTTAATGTTCGAGCAAAAACGGCTGATTTTCGACAAAAGAGATAACACCCCCCCCATTACGTCATGCTTCAGAAATGTGGAAAATGGTCCCTTTTCAAATGTTTTATTTTTGAACGTCAGTTCACATTTGTAGGTGGATCATCAGTGTTAGAGCTAAAATTAGCATGTTTAAAGTGATTTTCATGCTTCCAGGGGCTCGGGAAGTTAATTAAATACCATTTGGAGGCATTTAATGTTCGAGCAAAAACGGCTGATTTTCGACAAAAGAGATAACACCCCCCATTACGTCATGCTTCAGAAATGTGGAAAATGGTCCGTTTTCAAATGTTTTATTTTTGAACGTCAGTTCACATTTGTAGGTGGATCATCAGTGTTAGAGCTAAAATTAGCATGTTTAAAGTGATTTTCATGCTTCCAGGGGCTCGGGAAGTTAATTAAATACCATTTGGAGGCATTTAATGTTCGAGCAAAAACGGCTGATTTTCGACAAAAGAGATAACACCCCCCCATTACGTCATGCTTCAGAAATGTGGAAAATGGTCCGTTTTCAAATGTTTTATTTTTGAACGTCAGTTCACATTTGTAGGTGGATCATCAGTGTTAGAGCTAAAATTAGCATGTTTAAAGTGATTTTCATGCTTCCAGGGGCTCAGGAAGTGAAATAAATACCATTTGGAGGCATTTAATGTTCGAGCAAAAACGGCTGATTTTCGACAAAAGAGATAACACCCCCCCATTACGTCATGCTTCAGAAATGTGGAAAATGGTCCGTTTTCAAATGTTTTATTTTTGAACGTCAGTTCACATTTGTAGGTGGATCATCAGTGTTAGAGCTAAAATTAGCATGTTTAAAGTGATTTTCATGCTTCCAGGGGCTCGGGAAGTTAATTAAATACCATTTGGAGGCATTTAATGTTCGAGCAAAAACGGCTGATTTTCAACAAAAGAGATAACACCCCCCCATTACGTCATGCTTCAGAAATGTGGAAAATGGTCCGTTTTCAAATGTTTTATTTTTGAACGTCAGTTCACATTTGTAGGTGGACCATCAGTGTTAGAGCTAAAATTAGCATGTTTAAAGTGATTTTCATGCTTCCAGGGGCCCAAAACACAAGATTTATGGAATGGTTAAAAGTGCATGAAAATAGCCAATTTACTCACTCTGAGTTCTCAAAAAGGGTTTCTTCACCCCGGGAAGTTAATTAAATACCATTTGGAGGCATTTAATGTTCGAGCAAAAACGGCTGATTTTCGACAAAAGAGATAACACCCCCCCATTACGTCATGCTTCAGAAATGTGGAAAATGGTCCGTTTTCAAATGTTTTATTTTTGAACGTCAGTTCACATTTGTAGGTGGATCATCAGTGTTAGAGCTAAAATTAGCATGTTTAAAGTGATTTTCATGCTTCCAGGGGCTCGGGAAGTGAAATAAATACCACTTGGAGGCATTTAATGTTCGAGCAAAAACGGCTGATTTTCGACAAAAGAGATAACACCCCCCCATTACGTCATGCTTCAGAAATGTGGAAAATGGTCCGTTTTCAAATGTTTTATTTTTGAATGTCAGTTCACATTTGTAGGTGGATCATCAGTGTTAGAGCTAAAATTAGCATGTTTAAAGTGATTTTCATGCTTCCAGGGGCTCGGGAAGTTAATTAAATACCATTTGGAGGCATTTAATGTTCGAGCAAAAACGGCTGATTTTCAACAAAAGAGATAACACCCCCCCCATTACGTCATGCTTCAGAAATGTGGAAAATGGTCCGTTTTCAAATGTTTTATTTTTGAACGTCAGTTCACATTTGTAGGTGGATCATCAGTGTTAGAGCTAAAATTAGCATGTTTAAAGTGATTTTCATGCTTCCAGGGGCTCGGGAAGTGAAATAAATACCATTTGGAGGCATTTAATGTTCGAGCAAAAACGGCTGATTTTCGACAAAAGAGATAACACCCCCCATTACGTCATGCTTCAGAAATGTGGAAAATGGTCCGTTTTCAAATGTTTTATTTTTGAACGTCAGTTCACATTTGTAGGTGGATCATCAGTGTTAGAGCTAAAATTAGCATGTTTAAAGTGATTTTCATGCTTCCAGGGGCTCGGGAAGTTAATTAAATACCATTTGGAGGCATTTAATGTTCGAGCAAAAACGGCTGATTTTCGACAAAAGAGATAACACCCCCCCATTACGTCATGCTTCAGAAATGTGGAAAATGGTCCGTGTTCAAATGTTTTATTTTTGAACGTCAGTTCACATTTGTAGGTGGATCATCAGTGTTAGAGCTAAAATTAGCATGTTTAAAGTGATTTTCATGCTTCCAGGGGCCCAAAACACAAGATTTATGGAATGGTTAAAAGTGCATGAAAATGGCCAATTTACTCACTCTGAGTTCTCAAAAAGGGTTTCTTCACCCCGGGAAGTTAATTAAATACCATTTGGAGGCATTTAATGTTCGAGCAAAAACGGCTGGTTTTCGACAAAAGAGATAACACCCCCCCATTACGTCATGCTTCAGAAATGTGGAAAATGGTCCGTTTTCAAATGTTTTATTTTTGAACGTCAGTTCACATTTGTAGGTGGATCATCAGTGTTAGAGCTAAAATTAGCATGTTTAAAGTGATTTTCATGCTTCCAGGGGCTCGGGAAGTTAATTAAATACCATTTGGAGGCATTTAATGTTCGAGCAAAAACGGCTGATTTTCGACAAAAGAGATAACACCCCCCCCATTACGTCATGCTTCAGAAATGTGGAAAATGGTCCGTTTTCAAATGTTTTATTTTTGAACGTCAGTTCACATTTGTAGGTGGATCATCAGTGTTAGAGCTAAAATTAGCATGTTTAAAGTGATTTTCATGCTTCCAGGGGCTCGGGAAGTTAATTAAATACCATTTGGAGGCATTTAATGTTCGAGCAAAAACGGCTGATTTTCGACAAAAGAGATAACACCCCCCATTACGTCATGCTTCAGAAATGTGGAAAATGGTCCGTTTTCAAATGTTTTATTTTTGAACGTCAGTTCACATTTGTAGGTGGATCATCAGTGTTAGAGCTAAAATTAGCATGTTTAAAGTGATTTTCATGCTTCCAGGGGCTCGGGAAGTTAATTAAATACCATTTGGAGGCATTTAATGTTCGAGCAAAAACGGCTGATTTTCGACAAAAGAGATAACACCCCCCCATTACGTCATGCTTCAGAAATGTGGAAAATGGTCCGTTTTCAAATGTTTTATTTTTGAACGTCAGTTCACATTTGTAGGTGGATCATCAGTGTTAGAGCTAAAATTAGCATGTTTAAAGTGATGTTCATGCTTCCAGGGGCTCAGGAAGTGAAATAAATACCATTTGGAGGCATTTAATGTTCGAGCAAAAACGGCTGATTTTCGACAAAAGAGATAACACCCCCCCATTACGTCATGCTTCAGAAATGTGGAAAATGGTCAGTTTTCAAATGTTTTATTTTTGAACGTCAGTTCACATTTGTAGGTGGATCATCAGTGTTAGAGCTAAAATTAGCATGTTTAAAGTGATTTTCATGCTTCCAGGGGCCCAAAACACAAGATTTATGGAATGGGTAAAAGTGCATGAAAATGTCCAATTTACTCACTCTGAGTTCTCAAAAAGGGTTTCTTCACCCCGGGAAGTTAATTAAATACCATTTGGAGGCATTTAATGTTCGAGCAAAAACGGCTGATTTTCGACAAAAGAGATAACACCCCCCCATTACGTCATGCTTCAGAAATGTGGAAAATGGTCCGTTTTCAAATGTTTTATTTTTGAACGTCAGTTCACATTTGTAGGTGGATCATCAGTGTTAGAGCTAAAATTAGCATGTTTAAAGTGATTTTCATTCTTCCAGGGGCTCGGGAAGTTAATTAAATACCATTTGGAGGCATTTAATGTTCGAGCAAAAACGGCTGATTTTCGACAAAAGAGATAACACCCCCCCATTACGTCATGCTTCAGAAATGTGGAAAATGGTCCGTTTTCAAATGTTTTATTTTTGAACGTCAGTTCACATTTGTAGGTGGATCATCAGTGTTAGAGCTAAAATTAGCATGTTTAAAGTGATTTTCATGCTTCCAGGGGCCCAAAACACAAGATTTATGGAATGGTTAAAAGTGCATGAAAATGGCCAATTTACTCACTCTGAGTTCTCAAAAAGGGTTTCTTCACCCCGGGAAGTTAATTAAATACCATTTGGAGGCATTTGATGTTCGAGCAAAAACGGCTGATTTTCGACAAAAGAGATAACACCCCCCCATTACGTCATGCTTCAGAAATGTGGAAAATGGTCCGTTTTCAAATGTTTTATTTTTGAACGTCAGTTCACATTTGTAGGTGGATCATCAGTGTTAGAGCTAAAATTAGCATGTTTAAAGTGATTTTCATGCTTCCAGGGGCTCGGGAAGTTAATTAAATACCATTTGGAGGCATTTAATGTTCGAGCAAAAACGGCTGATTTTCGACAAAAGAGATAACACCCCCCCATTACGTCATGCTTCAGAAATGTGGAAAATGGTCCGTTTTCAAATGTTTTATTTTTGAACGTCAGTTCACATTTGTAGGTGGATCATCAGTGTTAGAGCTAAAATTAGCATGTTTAAAGTGATTTTCATGCTTCCAGGGGCTCGGGAAGTTAATTAAATACCATTTGGAGGCATTTAATGTTCGAGCAAAAACGGCTGATTTTCGACAAAAGAGATAACACCCCCCCATTACGTCATGCTTCAGAAATGTGGAAAATGGTCCGTTTTCAAATGTTTTATTTTTGAACGTCAGTTCACATTTGTAGGTGGATCATCAGTGTTAGAGCTAAAATTAGCATGTTTAAAGTGATTTTCATGCTTCCAGGGGCTCGGGAAGTTAATTAAATACCATTTGGAGGCATTTAATGTTCGAGCAAAAACGGCTGATTTTCAACAAAAGAGATAACACCCCCCCATTACGTCATGCTTCAGAAATGTGGAAAATGGTCCGTTTTCAAATGTTTTATTTTTGAACGTCAGTTCACATTTGTAGGTGGACCATCAGTGTTAGAGCTAAAATTAGCATGTTTAAAGTGATTTTCATGCTTCCAGGGGCCCAAAACACAAGATTTATGGAATGGTTAAAAGTGCATGAAAATGGCCAATTTACTCACTCTGAGTTCTCAAAAAGGGTTTCTTCACCCCGGGAAGTTAATTAAATACCATTTGGAGGCATTTAATGTTCGAGCAAAAACGGCTGATTTTCGACAAAAGAGATAACGCCCCCCCATTACGTCATGCTTCAGAAATGTGGAAAATGGTCCGTTTTCAAATGTTTTATTTTTGAACGTCAGTTCACATTTGTAGGTGGATCATCAGTGTTAGAGCTAAAATTAGCATGTTTAAAGTGATTTTCATGCTTCCAGGGGCTCGGGAAGTGAAATAAATACCATTTGGAGGCATTTAATGTTCGAGCAAAACGGCTGATTTTCGACAAAAGAGATAACACCCCCCCCATTACGTCATGCTTCAGAAATGTGGAAAATGGTCCGTTTTCAAATGTTTTATTTTTGAACGTCAGTTCACATTTGTAGGTGGATCATCAGTGTTAGAGCTAAAATTAGCATGTTTAAAGTGATTTTCATGCTTCCAGGGGCTCGGGAAGTGAAATAAATACCATTTGGAGGCATTTAATGTTCGAGCAAAAACGGCTGATTTTCGACAAAAGAGATAACACCCCCCCATTACGTCATGCTTCAGAAATGTGGAAAATGGTCCGTTTTCAAATGTTTTATTTTTGAACGTCAGTTCACATTTGTAGGTGGATCATCAGTGTTAGAGCTAAAATTAGCATGTTTAAAGTGATTTTCATGCTTCCAGGGGCCCAAAACACAAGATTTATGGAATGGTTAAAAGTGCATGAAAATGGCCAATTTACTCACTCTGAGTTCTCAAAAAGGGTTTCTTCACCCCGGGAAGTGAAATAAATACCATTTGGAGGCATTTAATGTTCGAGCAAAAACGGCTGATTTTCGACAAAAGAGATAACACCCCCCCCATTACGTCATGCTTCAGAAATGTGGAAAATGGTCCGTTTTCAAATGTTTTATTTTTGAACGTCAGTTCACATTTGTAGGTGGATCATCAGTGTTAGAGCTAAAATTAGCATGTTTAAAGTGATTTTCATGCTTCCAGGGGCTCGGGAAGTTAATTAAATACCATTTGGAGGCATTTAATGTTCGAGCAAAAACGGCTGATTTTCGACAAAAGAGATAACTCCCCCCCATTACGTCATGCTTCAGAAATGTGGAAAATGGTCCGTTTTCAAATGTTTTATTTTTGAACGTCAGTTCACATTTGTAGGTGGATCATCAGTGTTAGAGCTAAAATTAGCATGTTTAAAGTGATTTTCATGCTTCCAGGGGCTCGGGAAGTTAATTAAATACCATTTGGAGGCATTTAATGTTCGAGCAAAAACGGCTGATTTTCGACAAAAGAGATAACACCCCCCCATTACGTCATGCTTCAGAAATGTGGAAAATGGTCCGTTTTCAAATGTTTTATTTTTGAACGTCAGTTCACATTTGTAGGTGGATCATCAGTGTTAGAGCTAAAATTAGCATGTTTAAAGTGATTTTCATGCTTCCAGGGGCTCGGGAAGTTAATTAAATACCGTTTGGAGGCATTTAATGTTCGAGCAAAAACGGCTGATTTTCAACAAAAGAGATAACACCCCCCCATTACGTCATGCTTCAGAAATGTGGAAAATGGTCCGTTTTCAAATGTTTTATTTTTGAACGTCAGTTCACATTTGTAGGTGGACCATCAGTGTTAGAGCTAAAATTAGCATGTTTAAAGGGATTTTCATGCTTCCAGGGGCCCAAAACACAAGATTTATGGAATGGTTAAAAGTGCATGAAAATGGCCAATTTACTCACTCTGAGTTCTCAAAAAGGGTTTCTTCACCCCGGGAAGTTAATTAAATACCATTTGGAGGCATTTAATGTTCGAGCAAAAACGGCTGATTTTCGACAAAAGAGATAACACCCCCCCCATTACGTCATGCTTCAGAAATGTGGAAAATGGTCCGTTTTCAAATGTTTTATTTTTGAACGTCAGTTCACATTTGTAGGTGGATCATCAGTGTTAGAGCTAAAATTAGCATGTTTAAAGTGATTTTCATGCTTCCAGGGGCTCGGGAAGTGAAATAAATACCATTTGGAGGCATTTAATGTTCGAGCAAAAACGGCTGATTTTCGACAAAAGAGATAACACCCCCCCATTACGTCATGCTTCAGAAATGTGGAAAATGGTCAGTTTTCAAATGTTTTATTTTTGAACGTCAGTTCACATTTGTAGGTGGATCATCAGTGTTAGAGCTAAAATTAGCATGTTTAAAGTGATTTTCATGCTTCCAGTGGCTCGGGAAGTTAATTAAATACCATTTGGAGGCATTTAATGTTCGAGCAAAAACGGCTGATTTTCGACAAAAGAGATAACACCCCCCCATTACGTCATGCTTCAGAAATGTGGAAAATGGTCCGTTTTCAAATGTTTTATTTTTGAACGTCAGTTCACATTTGTAGGTGGATCATCAGTGTTAGAGCTAAAATTAGCATGTTTAAAGTGATTTTCATGCTTCCAGGGGCCCAAACCACAAGATTTATGGAATGGTTAAAAGTGCATGAAAATGGCCAATTTACTCACTCTGAGTTCTCAAAAAGGGTTTCTTCACCCCGGGAAGTTAATTAAATACCATTTGGAGGCATTTAATGTTCGAGCAAAAACGGCTGGTTTTCGACAAAAGAGATAACACCCCCCCATTACGTCATGCTTCAGAAATGTGGAAAATGGTCCGTTTTCAAATGTTTTATTTTTGAACGTCAGTTCACATTTGTAGGTGGATCATCAGTGTTAGAGCTAAAATTAGCATGTTTAAAGTGATTTTCATGCTTCCAGGGGCTCGGGAAGTGAAATAAATACCATTTGGAGGCATTTAATGTTCGAGCAAAAACGGCTGATTTTCGACAAAAGAGATAACACCCCCCCATTACGTCATGCTTCAGAAATGTGGAAAATGGTCCGTTTTCAAATGTTTTATTTTTGAACGTCAGTTCACATTTGTAGGTGGATCATCAGTGTTAGAGCTAAAATTAGCATGTTTAAAGTGATTTTCATGCTTCCAGGGGCTCGGGAAGTTAATTAAATACCATTTGGAGGCATTTAATGTTCGAGCAAAAACGGCTGATTTTCGACAAAAGAGATAACACCCCCCCATTACGTCATGCTTCAGAAATGTGGAAAATGGTCCGTTTTCAAATGTTTTATTTTTGAACGTCAGTTCACATTTGTAGGTGGATCATCAGTGTTAGAGCTAAAATTAGCATGTTTAAAGTGATTTTCATGCTTCCAGGGGCTCGGGAAGTTAATTAAATACCATTTGGAGGCATTTAATGTTCGAGCAAAAACGGCTGATTTTCGACAAAAGAGATAACACCCCCCCATTACGTCATGCTTCAGAAATGTGGAAAATGGTCCGTTTTCAAATGTTTTATTTTTGAACGTCAGTTCACATTTGTAGGTGGATCATCAGTGTTAGAGCTAAAATTAGCATGTTTAAAGTGATTTTCATGCTTCCAGGGGCTCGGGAAGTTAATTAAATACCATTTGGAGGCATTTAATGTTCGAGCAAAAACGGCTGATTTTCAACAAAAGAGATAACACCCCCCCATTACGTCATGCTTCAGAAATGTGGAAAATGGTCCGTTTTCAAATGTTTTATTTTTGAACGTCAGTTCACATTTGTAGGTGGACCATCAGTGTTAGAGCTAAAATTAGCATGTTTAAAGTGATTTTCATGCTTCCAGGGGCCCAAAACACAAGATTTATGGAATGGTTAAAAGTGCATGAAAATGGCCAATTTACTCACTCTGAGTTCTCAAAAAGGGTTTCTTCACCCCGGGAAGTGAAATAAATACCATTTGGAGGCATTTAATGTTCGAGCAAAAACGGCTGATTTTCGACAAAAGAGATAACACCCCCCCCATTATGTCATGCTTCAGAAATGTGGAAAATGGTCCGTTTTCAAATGTTTTATTTTTGAACGTCAGTTCACATTTGTAGGTGGATCATCAGTGTTAGAGCTAAAATTAGCATGTTTAAAGTGATTTTCATGCTTCCAGGGGCTCGGGAAGTTAATTAAATACCATTTGGAGGCATTTAATGTTCGAGCAAAAACGGCTGATTTTCGACAAAAGAGATAACACCCCCCCATTACGTCATGCTTCAGAAATGTGGAAAATGGTCCGTTTTCAAATGTTTTATTTTTGAACGTCAGTTCACATTTGTAGGTGGATCATCAGTGTTAGAGCTAAAATTAGCATGTTTAAAGTGATTTTCATGCTTCCAGGGGCTCGGGAAGTTAATTAAATACCATTTGGAGGCATTTAATGTTCGAGCAAAAACGGCTGATTTTCGACAAAAGAGATAACACCCCCCCATTACGTCATGCTTCAGAAATGTGGAAAATGGTCCGTTTTCAAATGTTTTATTTTTGAACGTCAGTTCACATTTGTAGGTGGATCATCAGTGTTAGAGCTAAAATTAGCATGTTTAAAGTGATTTTCATGCTTCCAGGGGCTCGGGAAGTTAATTAAATACCATTTGGAGGCATTTAATGTTCGAGCAAAAACGGCTGATTTTCGACAAAAGAGATAACACCCCCCCATTACGTCATGCTTCAGAAATGTGGAAAATGGTCCGTTTTCAAATGTTTTATTTTTGAACGTCAGTTCACATTTGTAGGTGGATCATCAGTGTTAGAGCTAAAATTAGCATGTTTAAAGTGATTTTCATGCTTCCAGGGGCTCGGGAAGTTAATTAAATACCATTTGGAGGCATTTAATGTTCGAGCAAAAACGGCTGATTTTCAACAAAAGAGATAACACCCCCCCATTACGTCATGCTTCAGAAATGTGGAAAATGGTCCGTTTTCAAATCTTTTATTTTTGAACGTCAGTTCACATTTGTAGGTGGACCATCAGTGTTAGAGCTAAAATTAGCATGTTTAAAGTGATTTTCATGCTTCCAGGGGCCCAAAACACAAGATTTATGGAATGGTTAAAAGTGCATGAAAATGGCCAATTTACTCACTCTGAGTTCTCAAAAAGGGTTTCTTCACCCCGGGAAGTTAATTAAATATCATTTGGAGGCATTTAATGTTCGAGCAAAAACGGCTGATTTTTGACAAAAGAGATAACACCCCCCCATTACGTCATGCTTCAGAAATGTGGAAAATGGTCCGTTTTCAAATGTTTTATTTTTGAACGTCAGTTCACATTTGTAGGTGGATCATCAGTGTTAGAGCTAAAATTAGCATGTTTAAAGTGATTTTCATGCTTCCAGGGGCTCGGGAAGTGAAATAAATACCATTTGGAGGCATTTAATGTTCGAGCAAAAACGGCTGATTTTCGACAAAAGAGATAACACCCCCCCATTACGTCATGCTTCAGAAATGTGAAAAATGGTCCGTTTTCAAATGTTTTATTTTTGAACGTCAGTTCACATTTGTAGGTGGATCATCAGTGTTAGAGCTAAAATTAGCATGTTTAAAGTGATTTTCATGCTTCCAGGGGCTCGGGAAGTTAATTAAATACCATTTGGAGGCATTTAATGTTCGAGCAAAAACGGCTGATTTTCGACAAAAGAGATAACACCCCCCCATTACGTCATGCTTCAGAAATGTGGAAAATGGTCCGTTTTCAAATGTTTTATTTTTGAACGTCAGTTCACATTTGTAGGTGGATCATCAGTGTTAGAGCTAAAATTAGCATGTTTAAAGTGATTTTCATGCTTTCAGGGGCCCAAAACACAAGATTTATGGAATGGTTAAAAGTGCATGAAAATGGCCAATTTACTCACTCTGAGTTCTCAAAAAGGGTTTCTTCACCCCGGGAAGTGAAATAAATACCATTTGGAGGCATTTAATGTTCGAGCAAAAACGGCTAGTTTTCGACAAAAGAGATAACACCCCCCCATTACGTCCTGCTTCAGAAATGTGGAAAATGGTCCGTTTTCAAATGTTTTATTTTTGAACGTCAGTTCACATTTGTAGGTGGATCATCAGTGTTAGAGCTAAAATTAGCATGTTTAAAGTGATTTTCATGCTTCCAGGGGCTCGGGAAGTTAATTAAATACCATTTGGAGGCATTTAATGTTCGAGCAAAAACGGCTGATTTTCAACAAAAGAGATAACACCCCCCCAATACGTCATGCTTCAGAAATGTGGAAAATGGTCCGTTTTCAAATGTTTTATTTTTGAACGTCAGTTCACATTTGTAGGTGGACCATCAGTGTTAGAGCTAAAATTAGCATGTTTAAAGTGATTTTCATGCTTCCAGGGGCCCAAAACACAAGATTTATGGAATGGTTAAAAGTGCATGAAAATGGCCAATTTACTCACTCTGAGTTCTCAAAAAGGGTTTCTTCACCCCGGGAAGTTAATTAAATACCATTTGGAGGCATTTAATGTTCGAGCAAAAACGGCTGATTTTCGACAAAAGAGATAACACCCCCCCATTACGTCATGCTTCAGAAATGTGGAAAATGGTCCGTTTTCAAATGTTTTATTTTTGAACGTCAGTTCACATTTGTAGGTGGATCATCAGTGTTAGAGCTAAAATTAGCATGTTTAAAGTGATTTTCATGCTTCCAGGGGCTCGGGAAGTGAAATAAATACCATTTGGAGGCAATTAATGTTCGAGCAAAAACGGCTGATTTTCGACAAAAGAGATAACACCCCCCCCATTACGTCATGCTTCAAAAATGTGGAAAATGGTCCGTTTTCAAATGTTTTATTTTTGAACGTCAGTTCACATTTGTAGGTGGATCATCAGTGTTAGAGCTAAAATTAGCATGTTTAAAGTGATTTTCATGCTTCCAGGGGCCCAAAACACAAGATTTATGGAATGGTTAAAAGTGCATGAAAATGGCCAATTTACTCACTCTGAGTTCTCAAAAAGGGTTTCTTCACACCGGGAAGTTAATTAAATACCATTTGGAGGCATTTAATGTTCGAGCAAAAACGGCTGATTTTCGACAAAAGAGATAACACCCCCCCATTACGTCATGCTTCAGAAATGTGGAAAATGGTCCGTTTTCAAATGTTTTATTTTTGAACGTCAGTTCACATTTGTAGGTGGATCATCAGTGTTAGAGCTAAAATTAGCATGTTTAAAGTGATTTTCATGCTTCCAGGGGCTC
Organism: Lissotriton vulgaris; assembly: GCF_964263255.1. Classification (NCBI taxonomy): domain Eukaryota; kingdom Metazoa; phylum Chordata; class Amphibia; order Caudata; family Salamandridae; genus Lissotriton; species Lissotriton vulgaris. The sequence continues at coordinate 24,863 of NW_028253626.1, read as the reverse complement.
GGGAAGTTAATTAAATACCATTTGGAGGCATTTAATGTTCGAGCAGAAACGGCTGATTTTCGACAAAAGAGATAACACCCCCCCATTACGTCATGCTTCAGAAATGTGGAAAATGGTCCGTTTTCAAATGTTTTATTTTTGAACGTCAGTTCACATTTGTAGGTGGATCATCAGTGTTAGAGCTAAAATTAGCATGTTTAAAGTGATTTTCATGCTTCCAGGGGCTCGGGAAGTTAATTAAATACCATTTGGAGGCATTTAATGTTCGAGCAAAAACGGCTGATTTTCAACAAAAGAGATAACACCCCCCCATTACGTCATGCTTCAGAAATGTGGAAAATGGTCCGTTTTCAAATGTTTTATTTTTGAACGTCAGTTCACATTTGTAGGTGGACCATCAGTGTTAGAGCTAAAATTAGCATGTTTAAAGTGATTTTCATGCTTCCAGGGGCCCAAAACACAAGATTAATGGAATGGTTAAAAGTGCATGAAAATGGCCAATTTACTCACCTGAGTTCTCAAAAAGGGTTTCTTCACCCCGGGAAGTGAAATAAATACCATTTGGAGGCATTTAATGTTCGAGCAAAAACGGCTGATTTTCGACAAAAGAGATAACACCCCCCCCATTACGTCATGCTTCAGAAATGTGGAAAATGGTCCGTTTTCAAATGTTTTATTTTTGAACGTCAGTTCACATTTGTAGGTGGATCATCAGTGTTAGAGCTAAAATTAGCATGTTTAAAGTGATTTTCATGCTTCCAGGGGCTCGGGAAGTTAATTAAAAACCATTTGGAGGCATTTAATGTTCGAGCAAAAACGGCTGATTTTCGACAAAAGAGATAACACCCCCCCCATTACGTCATGCTTCAGAAATGTGGAAAATGGTCCGTTTTCAAATGTTTTATTTTTGAACGTCAGTTCACATTTGTAGGTGGATCATCAGTGTTAGAGCTAAAATTAGCATGTTTAAAGTGATTTTCATGCTTCCAGGGGCTCGGGAAGTTAATTAAATACCATTTGGAGGCATTTAATGTTCGAGCAAAAACGGCTGATTTTCAACAAAAGAGATAACACCCCCCCATTACGTCATGCTTCAGAAATGTGGAAAATGGTCCGTTTTCAAATGTTTTATTTTTGAACGTCAGTTCACATTTGTAGGTGGACCATCAGTGTTAGAGCTAAAATTAGCATGTTTAAAGTGATTTTCATGCTTCCAGGGGCCCAAAACACAAGATTTATGGAATGGTTAAAAGTGCATGAAAATGGCCAATTTACTCACTCTGAGTTCTCAAAAAGGGTTTCTTCACCCCGGGAAGTTAATTAAATATCATTTGGAGGCATTTAATGTTCGAGCAAAAACGGCTGATTTTCGACAAAAGAGATAACACCCCCCCATTACGTCATGCTTCAGAAATGTGGAAAATGGTCCGTTTTCAAATGTTTTATTTTTGAACGTCAGTTCACATTTGTAGGTGGATCATCAGTGTTAGAGCTAAAATTAGCATGTTTAAAGTGATTTTCATGCTTCCAGGGGCTCGGGAAGTGAAATAAATACCATTTGGAGGCATTTAATGTTCGAGCAAAAACGGCTGATTTTCGACAAAAGAGATAACACCCCCCCCATTACGTCATGCTTCAGAAATGTGGAAAATGGTCCGTTTTCAAATGTTTTATTTTTGAACGTCAGTTCACATTTGTAGGTGGATCATCAGTGTTAGAGCTAAAATTAGCATGTTTAAAGTGATTTTCATGCTTCCAGGGGCTCGGGAAGTTAATTAAATACCATTTGGAGGCATTAATGTTCGAGCAAAAACGGCTGATTTTCGACAAAAGAGATAACCCCCCCCATTACGTCATGCTTCAGAAATGTGGAAAATGGTCCGTTTTCAAATGTTTTATTTTTGAACGTCAGTTCACATTTGTAGGTGGATCATCAGTGTTAGAGCTAAAATTAGCATGTTTAAAGTGATTTTCATGCTTTCAGGGGCCCAAAACACAAGATTTATGGAATGGTTAAAAGTGCATGAAAATGGCCAATTTACTCACTCTGAGTTCTCAAAAAGGGTTTCTTCACCCCGGGAAGTGAAATAAATACCATTTGGAGGCATTTAATGTTCGAGCAAAAACGGCTGATTTTCGACAAAAGAGATAACACCCCCCCATTACGTCATGCTTCAGAAATGTGGAAAATGGTCCGTTTTCAAATGTTTTATTTTTGAACGTCAGTTCACATTTGTAGGTGGATCATCAGTGTTAGAGCTAAAATTAGCATGTTTAAAGTGATTTTCATGCTTCCAGGGGCTCGGGAAGTTAATTAAATACCATTTGGAGGCATTTAATGTTCGAGCAAAAACGGCTGATTTTCGACAAAAGAGATAACACCCCCCCATTACGTCATGCTTCAGAAATGTGGAAAATGGTCCGTTTTCAAATGTTTTATTTTTGAACGCCAGTTCACATTTGTAGGTGGATCATCAGTGTTAGAGCTAAAATTAGCATGTTTAAAGTGATTTTCATGCTTCCAGGGGCCCAAAACACAAGATTTATGGAATGGTTAAAAGTGCATGAAAATGGCCAATTTACTCACTCTGAGTTCTCAAAAAGGGTTTCTTCACACCGGGAAGTTAATTAAATACCATTTGGAGGCATTTAATGTTCGAGCAAAAACGGCTGATTTTCGACAAAAGAGATAACACCCCCCCATTACGTCATGCTTCAGAAATGTGGAAAATGGTCCGTTTTCAAATGTTTTATTTTTGAACGTCAGTTCACATTTGTAGGTGGATCATCAGTGTTAGAGCTAAAATTTGCATGTTTAAAGTGATTTTCATGCTTCCAGGGGCTCGGGAAGTTAATTAAATACCATTTGGAGGCATTTAATGTTCGAGCAAAAAACGGCTGATTTTCGACAAAAGAGATAACACCCCCCCATTACGTCATGCTTCAGAAATGTGGAAAATGGTCCGTTTTCAAATGTTTTATTTTTGAACGTCAGTTCACATTTGTAGGTGGATCATCAGTGTTAGAGCTAAAATTAGCATGTTTAAAGTGATTTTCATGCTTCCAGGGGCCCAAAACACAAGATTAATGGAATGGTTAAAAGTGCATGAAAATGGCCAATTTACTCACCTGAGTTCTCAAAAAGGGTTTCTTCACCCCGGGAAGTTAATTAAATACCATTTGGAGGCATTTAATGTTCGAGCAAAAACGGCTGATTTTCGACAAAAGAGATAACACCCCCCATTACGTCATGCTTCAGAAATGTGGAAAATGGTCCGTTTTCAAATGTTTTATTTTTGAACGTCAGTTCACATTTGTAGGTGGATCATCAGTGTTAGAGCTAAAATTTGCATGTTTAAAGTGATTTTCATGCTTCCAGGGGCCCAAAACACAAGATTTATGGAATGGTTAAAAGTGCATGAAAATGGCCAATTTACTCACTCTGAGTTCTCAAAAAGGGTTTCTTCGCCCCGGGAAGTTAATTAAATACCATTTGGAGGCATTTAATGTTCGAGCAAAAACGGCTGATTTTCGACAAAAGAGATAACACCCCCCCATTACGTCATGCTTCAGAAATGTGGAAAATGGTCCGTTTTCAAATGTTTTATTTTTGAACGTCAGTTCACATTTGTAGGTGGATCATCAGTGTTAGAGCTAAAATTAGCATGTTTAAAGTGATTTTCATGCTTCCAGGGGCTCGGGAAGTGAAATAAATACCATTTGGAGGCATTTAATGTTCGAAGCAAAAACGGCTGATGACAAAAGAGATAACACCCCCCATTACGTCATGCTTCAGAAATGTGGAAAATGGTCCTTTTTCAAATGTTTTATTTTTGAACGTCAGTTCATATTTGTAGGTGGACCATCAGTGTTAGAGCTAAAATTAGCATGTTTAAAGTGATTTTCATGCTTCCAGGGGCCCAAAACACAAGATTTATGGAATGGTTAAAAGTGCATGAAAATGGCCAATTTACTCACTCTGAGTTCTCAAAAAGGGTTTCTTCACCCCGGGAAGTTAATTAAATATCATTTGGAGGCATTTAATGTTCGAGCAAAAACGGCTGATTTTCGACAAAAGAGATAACACCCCCCATTACGTCATGCTTCAGAAATGTGGAAAATGGTCCGTTTTCAAATGTTTTATTTTTGAACGTCAGTTCACATTTGTAGGTGGATCATCAGTGTTAGAGCTAAAATTAGCATGTTTAAAGTGATTTTCATGCTTCCAGGGGCTCGGGAAGTGAATAAATACCATTTGGAGGCATTTAATGTTCGAGCAAAAACGGCTGATTTTCGACAAAAGAGATAACACCCCCCCATTACGTCATGCTTCAGAAATGTGGAAAATGGTCCGTTTTCAAATGTTTTATTTTTTGAACGTCAGTTCACATTTGTAGGTGGATCATCAGTGTTAGAGCTAAAATTAGCATGTTTAAAGTGATTTTCATGCTTCCAGGGGCTCGGGAAGTTAATTAAATACCATTTGGAGGCATTTAATGTTCGAGCAAAAACGGCTGATTTTCGACAAAAGAGATAACCCCCCCCATTACGTCATGCTTCAGAAATGTGGAAAATGGTCCGTTTTCAAATGTTTTATTTTTGAACGTCAGTTCACATTTGTAGGTGGATCATCAGTGTTAGAGCTAAAATTAGCATGTTTAAAGTGATTTTCATGCTTTCAGGGCCCAAACACAAGATTTATGGAATGGTTAAAAGTGCATGAAAATGGCCAATTTACTCACTCTGAGTTCTCAAAAAGGGTTTCTTCACCCCGGGAAGTGAAATAAATACCATTTGGAGGCATTTAATGTTCGAGCAAAAACGGCTGATTTTCGACAAAAGAGATAACACCCCCCCATTACGTCATGCTTCAGAAATGTGGAAAATGGTCCGTTTTCAAATGTTTTATTTTTGAACGTCAGTTCACATTTGTAGGTGGATCATCAGTGTTAGAGCTAAAATTAGCATGTTTAAAGTGATTTTCATGCTTCCAGGGGCTCGGGAAGTTAATTAAATACCATTTGGAGGCATTTAATGTTCGAGCAAAAACGGCTGATTTTCGACAAAAGAGATAACACCCCCCCATTACGTCATGCTTCAGAAATGTGGAAAATGGTCCGTTTTCAAATGTTTTATTTTTGAACGCCAGTTTCACATTTGTAGGTGGATCATCAGTGTTAGAGCTAAAATTAGCATGTTTAAAGTGATTTTCATGCTTCCAGGGGCCCAAAACACAAGATTTATGGAATGGTTAAAAGTGCATGAAAATGGCCAATTTACTCACTCTGAGTTCTCAAAAAGGGTTTCTTCACACCGGGAAGTTAATTAAATACCATTTGGAGGCATTTAATGTTCGAGCAAAAACGGCTGATTTTCGACAAAAGAGATAACACCCCCCCATTACGTCATGCTTCAGAAATGTGGAAAATGGTCCGTTTTCAAATGTTTTATTTTTGAACGTCAGTTCACATTTGTAGGTGGATCATCAGTGTTAGAGCTAAAATTAGCATGTTTAAAGTGATTTTCATGCTTCCAGGGGCTCGGGAAGTTAATTAAATACCATTTGGAGGCATTTAATGTTCGAGCAAAAATGGCTGATTTTCGACAAAAGAGATAACACCCCCCCATTACGTCATGCTTCAGAAATGTGGAAAATGGTCCGTTTTCAAATGTTTTATTTTTGAACGTCAGTTCACATTTGTAGGTGGATCATCAGTGTTAGAGCTAAAATTAGCATGTTTAAAGTGATTTTCATGCTTCCAGGGGCCCAAAACACAAGATTAATGGAATGGTTAAAAGTGCATGAAAATGGCCAATTTACTCACCTGAGTTCTCAAAAAGGGTTTCTTCACCCCGGGAAGTTAATTAAATACCATTTGGAGGCATTTAATGTTCGAGCAAAAACGGCTGATTTTTCGACAAAAGAGATAACACCCCCCATTACGTCATGCTTCAGAAATGTGGAAAATGGTCCGTTTTCAAATGTTTTATTTTTGAACGTCAGTTCACATTTGTAGGTGGATCATCAGTGTTAGAGCTAAAATTTGCATGTTTAAAGTGATTTTCATGCTTCCAGGGGCCCAAAACACAAGATTTATGGAATGGTTAAAAGTGCATGAAAATGGCCAATTTACTCACTCTGAGTTCTCAAAAAGGGTTTCTTCGCCCCGGGAAGTTAATTAAATACCATTTGGAGGCATTTAATGTTCGAGCAAAAACGGCTGATTTTCGACAAAAGAGATAACACCCCCCCATTACGTCATGCTTCAGAAATGTGGAAAATGGTCCGTTTTCAAATGTTTTATTTTTGAACGTCAGTTCACATTTGTAGGTGGATCATCAGTGTTAGAGCTAAAATTTGCATGTTTAAAGTGATTTTCATGCTTCCAGGGGCCCAAAACACAAGATTTATGGAATGGTTAAAAGTGCATGAAAATGGCCAATTTACTCACTCTGAGTTCTCAAAAAGGGTTTCTTCACCCCGGGAAGTTAATTAAATACCATTTGGAGGCATTTAATGTTCGAGCAAAAACGGCTGATTTTCGACAAAAGAGATAACACCCCCCCATTACGTCATGCTTCAGAAATGTGGAAAATGGTCCGTTTTCAAATGTTTTATTTTTGAACGTCAGTTCACATTTGTAGGTGGATCATCAGTGTTAGAGCTAAAATTAGCATGTTTAAAGTGATTTTCATGCTTCCAGGGGCTCGGGAAGTGAAATAAATACCATTTGGAGGCATTTAATGTTCGAGCAAAAACGGCTGATTTTCGACAAAAGAGATAACACCCCCCATTACGTCATGCTTCAGAAATGTGGAAAATGGTCCGTTTTCAAATGTTTTATTTTTGAACGTCAGTTCACATTTGTAGGTGGATCATCAGTGTTAGAGCTAAAATTAGCATGTTTAAAGTGATTTTCATGCTTCCAGGGGCCCAAAACACAAGATTAATGGAATGGTTAAAAGTGCATGAAAATGGCCAATTTACTCACCTGAGTTCTCAAAAAGGGTTTCTTCACCCCGGGAAGTTAATTAAATACCATTTGGAGGCATTTAATGTTCGAGCAAAAACGGCTGATTTTCGACAAAAGAGATAACACCCCCCATTACGTCATGCTTCAGAAATGTGGAAAATGGTCCGTTTTCAAATGTTTTATTTTTGAACGTCAGTTCACATTTGTAGGTGAATCATCAGTGTTAGAGCTAAAATTTGCATGTTTAAAGTGATTTTCATGCTTCCAGGGGCCCAAAACACAAGATTTATGGAATGGTTAAAAGTGCATGAAAATGGCCAATTTACTCACTCTGAGTTCTCAAAAAGGGTTTCTTCACCCCGGGAAGTTAATTAAATACCATTTGGAGGCATTTAATGTTCGAGCAAAAACGGCTGATTTTCGACAAAAGAGATAACACCCCCCCATTACGTCATGCTTCAGAAATGTGGAAAATGGTCCGTTTTCAAATGTTTTATTTTTGAACGTCAGTTCACATTTGTAGGTGGATCATCAGTGTTAGAGCTAAAATTAGCATGTTTAAAGTGATTTTCATGCTTCCAGGGGCTCGGGAAGTTAATTAAATACCATTTGGAGGCATTTAATGTTCGAGCAAAAACGGCTGATTTTCGACAAAAGAGATAACACCCCCCCATTACGTCATGCTTCAGAAATGTGGAAAATGGTCCGTTTTCAAATGTTTTATTTTTGAACGTCAGTTCACATTTGTAGGTGGATCATCAGTGTTAGAGCTAAAATTAGCATGTTTAAAGTGATTTTCATGCTTCCAGGGGCCCAAAACACAAGATTAATGGAATGGTTAAAAGTGCATGAAAATGGCCAATTTACTCACCTGAGTTCTCAAAAAGGGTTTCTTCACCCCGGGAAGTTAATTAAATACCATTTGGAGGCATTTAATGTTCGAGCAAAAACGGCTGATTTTCGACAAAAGAGATAACACCCCCCATTACGTCATGCTTCAGAAATGTGGAAAATGGTCCGTTTTCAAATGTTTTATTTTTGAACGTCAGTTCACATTTGTAGGTGGATCATCAGTGTTAGAGCTAAAATTTGCATGTTTAAAGTGATTTTCATGCTTCCAGGGGCCCAAAACACAAGATTTATGGAATGGTTAAAAGTGCATGAAAATGGCCAATTTACTCACTCTGAGTTCTCAAAAAGGGTTTCTTCGCCCCGGGAAGTTAATTAAATACCATTTGGAGGCATTTAATGTTCGAGCAAAAACGGCTGATTTTCGACAAAAGAGATAACACCCCCCCATTACGTCATGCTTCAGAAATGTGGAAAATGGTCCGTTTTCAAATGTTTTATTTTTGAACGTCAGTTCACATTTGTAGGTGGATCATCAGTGTTAGAGCTAAAATTTGCATGTTTAAAGTGATTTTCATGCTTCCAGGGGCCCAAAACACAAGATTTATGGAATGGTTAAAAGTGCATGAAAATGGCCAATTTACTCACTCTGAGTTCTCAAAAAGGGTTTCTTCACCCCGGGAAGTTAATTAAATACCATTTGGAGGCATTTAATGTTCGAGCAAAAACGGCTGATTTTCGACAAAAGAGATAACACCCCCCCATTACGTCATGCTTCAGAAATGTGGAAAATGGTCCGTTTTCAAATGTTTTATTTTTGAACGTCAGTTCACATTTGTAGGTGGATCATCAGTGTTAGAGCTAAAATTAGCATGTTTAAAGTGATTTTCATGCTTCCAGGGGCTCGGGAAGTGAAATAAATACCATTTGGAGGCATTTAATGTTCGAGCAAAAACGGCTGATTTTCGACAAAAGAGATAACACCCCCCATTACGTCATGCTTCAGAAATGTGGAAAATGGTCCGTTTTCAAATGTTTTATTTTTGAACGTCAGTTCACATTTGTAGGTGGATCATCAGTGTTAGAGCTAAAATTAGCATGTTTAAAGTGATTTTCATGCTTCCAGGGGCCCAAAACACAAGATTAATGGAATGGTTAAAAGTGCATGAAAATGGCCAATTTACTCACCTGAGTTCTCAAAAAGGGTTTCTTCACCCCGGGAAGTTAATTAAATACCATTTGGAGGCATTTAATGTTCGAGCAAAAACGGCTGATTTTCGACAAAAGAGATAACACCCCCCATTACGTCATGCTTCAGAAATGTGGAAAATGGTCCGTTTTCAAATGTTTTATTTTTGAACGTCAGTTCACATTTGTAGGTGAATCATCAGTGTTAGAGCTAAAATTTGCATGTTTAAAGTGATTTTCATGCTTCCAGGGGCCCAAAACACAAGATTTATGGAATGGTTAAAAGTGCATGAAAATGGCCAATTTACTCACTCTGAGTTCTCAAAAAGGGTTTCTTCACCCCGGGAAGTTAATTAAATACCATTTGGAGGCATTTAATGTTCGAGCAAAAACGGCTGATTTTCGACAAAAGAGATAACACCCCCCCATTACGTCATGCTTCAGAAATGTGGAAAATGGTCCGTTTTCAAATGTTTTATTTTTGAACGTCAGTTCACATTTGTAGGTGGATCATCAGTGTTAGAGCTAAAATTTGCATGTTTAAAGTGATTTTCATGCTTCCAGGGGCTCGGGAAGTTAATTAAATACCATTTGGAGGCATTTAATGTTCGAGCAAAAACGGCTGATTTTCGACAAAAGAGATAACACCCCCCCATTACGTCATGCTTCAGAAATGTGGAAAATGGTCCGTTTTCAAATGTTTTATTTTTGAACGTCAGTTCACATTTGTAGGTGGATCATCAGTGTTAGAGCTAAAATTAGCATGTTTAAAGTGATTTTCATGCTTCCAGGGGCTCGGGAAGTTAATTAAATACCATTTGGAGGCATTTAATGTTCGAGCAAAAACGGCTGATTTTCGACAAAAGAGATAACACCCCCCCATTACGTCATGCTTCAGAAATGTGGAAAATGGTCCGTTTTCAAATGTTTTATTTTTGAACGCCAGTTCACATTTGTAGGTGGATCATCAGTGTTAGAGCTAAAATTAGCATGTTTAAAGTGATTTTCATGCTTCCAGGGGCCCAAAACACAAGATTTATGGAATGGTTAAAAGTGCATGAAAATGGCCAATTTTCTCACTCTGAGTTCTCAAAAAGGGTTTCTTCACACCGGGAAGTTAATTAAATACCATTTGGAGGCATTTAATGTTCGAGCAAAAACGGCTGATTTTCGACAAAAGAGATAACACCCCCCCATTACGTCATGCTTCAGAAATGTGGAAAATGGTCCGTTTTCAAATGTTTTATTTTTGAACGTCAGTTCACATTTGTAGGTGGATCATCAGTGTTAGAGCTAAAATTAGCATGTTTAAAGTGATTTTCATGCTTCCAGGGGCTCGGGAAGTTAATTAAATACCATTTGGAGGCATTTAATGTTCGAGCAAAAACGGCTGATTTTCGACAAAAGAGATAACACCCCCCCATTACGTCATGCTTCAGAAATGTGGAAAATGGTCCGTTTTCAAATGTTTTATTTTTGAACGTCAGTTCACATTTGTAGGTGGATCATCAGTGTTAGAGCTAAAATTAGCATGTTTAAAGTGATTTTCATGCTTCCAGGGGCCCAAAACACAAGATTAATGGAATGGTTAAAAGTGCATGAAAATGGCCAATTTACTCACCTGAGTTCTCAAAAAGGGTTTCTTCACCCCGGGAAGTTAATTAAATACCATTTGGAGGCATTTAATGTTCGAGCAAAAACGGCTGATTTTCGACAAAAGAGATAACACCCCCCATTACGTCATGCTTCAGAAATGTGGAAAATGGTCCGTTTTCAAATGTTTTATTTTTGAACGTCAGTTCACATTTGTAGGTGGATCATCAGTGTTAGAGCTAAAATTTGCATGTTTAAAGTGATTTTCATGCTTCCAGGGGCCCAAAACACAAGATTTATGGAATGGTTAAAAGTGCATGAAAATGGCCAATTTACTCACTCTGAGTTCTCAAAAAGGGTTTCTTCGCCCCGGGAAGTTAATTAAATACCATTTGGAGGCATTTAATGTTCGAGCAAAAACGGCTGATTTTCGACAAAAGAGATAACACCCCCCCATTACGTCATGCTTCAGAAATGTGGAAAATGGTCCGTTTTCAAATGTTTTATTTTTGAACGTCAGTTCACATTTGTAGGTGGATCATCAGTGTTAGAGCTAAAATTAGCATGTTTAAAGTGATTTTCATGCTTCCAGGGGCTCGGGAAGTGAAATAAATACCATTTGGAGGCATTTAATGTTCGAGCAAAAACGGCTGATTTTCGACAAAAGAGATAACACCCCCCCATTACGTCATGCTTCAGAAATGTGGAAAATGGTCCGTTTTCAAATGTTTTATTTTTGAACGTCAGTTCACATTTGTAGGTGGATCATCAGTGTTAGAGCTAAAATTAGCATGTTTAAAGTGATTTTCATGCTTCCAGGGGCCCAAAACACAAGATTAATGGAATGGTTAAAAGTGCATGAAAATGGCCAATTTACTCACCTGAGTTCTCAAAAAGGGTTTCTTCACCCCGGGAAGTTAATTAAATACCATTTGGAGGCATTTAATGTTCGAGCAAAAACGGCTGATTTATGGAATGGTTAAAAGTGCATGAAAATGGCCAATTTACTCACTCTGAGTTCTCAAAAAGAGTTTCTTCACCCCGGGAAGTTAATTAAATACCATTTGGAGGCATTTAATGTTCGAGCAAAAACGGCTGATTTTCGACAAAAGAGATAACACCCCCCCATTACGTCATGCTTCAGAAATGTGGAAAATGGTCCGTTTTCAAATGTTTTATTTTTGAACGTCAGTTCACATTTGTAGGTGGATCATCAGTGTTAGAGCTAAAATTAGCATGTTTAAAGTGATTTTCATGCTTCCAGGGGCTCGGGAAGTGAAATAAATACCATTTGGAGGCATTTAATGTTCGAGCAAAAACGGCTGATTTTCGACAAAAGAGATAACACCCCCCCATTACGTCATGCTTCAGAAATGTGGAAAATGGTCCGTTTTCAAATGTTTTATTTTTGAACGTCAGTTCACATTTGTAGGTGGATCATCAGTGTTAGAGCTAAAATTAGCATGTTTAAAGTGATTTTCATGCTTCCAGGGGCCCAAAACACAAGATTAATGGAATGGTTAAAAGTGCATGAAAATGGCCAATTTACTCACCTGAGTTCTCAAAAAGGGTTTCTTCACCCCGGGAAGTTAATTAAATACCATTTGGAGGCATTTAATGTTCGAGCAAAAACGGCTGATTTTCGACAAAAGAGATAACACCCCCCATTACGTCATGCTTCAGAAATGTGGAAAATGGTCCGTTTTCAAATGTTTTATTTTTGAACGTCAGTTCACATTTGTAGGTGGATCATCAGTGTTAGAGCTAAAATGTGCATGTTTAAAGTGATTTTCATGCTTCCAGGGGCCCAAAACACAAGATTTATGGAATGGTTAAAAGTGCATGAAAATGGCCAATTTACTCACTCTGAGTTCTCAAAAAGGGTTTCTTCACCCCGGGAAGTGAAATAAATACCATTTGGAGGCATTTAATGTTCGAGCAAAAACGGCTGATTTTCGACAAAAGAGATAACACCCCCCCATTACGTCATGCTTCAGAAATGTGGAAAATGGTCCGTTTTCAAATGTTTTATTTTTGAACGTCAGTTCACATTTGTAGGTGGATCATCAGTGTTAGAGCTAAAATTAGCATGTTTAAAGTGATTTTCATGCTTCCAGGGGCTCGGGAAGTTAATTAAATACCATTTGGAGGCATTTAATGTTCGAGCAAAAACGGCTGATTTTCGACAAAAGAGATAACACCCCCCCCATTACGTCATGCTTCAGAAATGTGGAAAATGGTCCGTTTTCAAATGTTTTATTTTTGAACGTCAGTTCACATTTGTAGGTGGATCATCAGTGTTAGAGCTAAAATTAGCATGTTTAAAGTGATTTTCATGCTTCCAGGGGCTCGGGAAGTGAAATAAATACCATTTGGAGGCATTTAATGTTCGAGCAAAAACGGCTGATTTTCGACAAAAGAGATAACACCCCCCCATTACGTCATGCTTCAGAAATGTGGAAAATGGTCCGTTTTCAAATGTTTTATTTTTGAACGTCAGTTCACATTTGTAGGTGGATCATCAGTGTTAGAGCTAAAATTAGCATGTTTAAAGTGATTTTCATGCTTCCAGGGGCTCGGGAAGTTAATTAAATACCATTTGGAGGCATTTAATGTTCGAGCAAAAACGGCTGATTTTCGACAAAAGAGATAACACCCCCCCATTACGTCATGCTTCAGAAATGTGGAAAATGGTCCGTTTTCAAATGTTTTATTTTTGAACGTCAGTTCACATTTGTAGGTGGATCATCAGTGTTAGAGCTAAAATTAGCATGTTTAAAGTGATTTTCATGCTTTCAGGGGCCCAAAACACAAGATTTATGGAATGGTTAAAAGTGCATGAAAATGGCCAATTTACTCACTCTGAGTTCTCAAAAAGGGTTTCTTCACCCCGGGAAGTGAAATAAATACCATTTGGAGGCATTTAATGTTCGAGCAAAAACGGCTAGTTTTCGACAAAAGAGATAACACCCCCCCATTACGTCCTGCTTCAGAAATGTGGAAAATGGTCCGTTTTCAAATGTTTTATTTTTGAACGTCAGTTCACATTTGTAGGTGGATCATCAGTGTTAGAGCTAAAATTAGCATGTTTAAGTGATTTTCATGCTTCCAGGGGCTCGGGAAGTTAATTAAATACCATTTGGAGGCATTTAATGTTCGAGCAAAAACGGCTGATTTTCAACAAAAGAGATAACACCCCCCCATTACGTCATGCTTCAGAAATGTGGAAAATGGTCCGTTTTCAAATGTTTTATTTTTGAACGTCAGTTCACATTTGTAGGTGGACCATCAGTGTTAGAGCTAAAATTAGCATGTTTAAAGTGATTTTCATGCTTCCAGGGGCCCAAAACACAAGATTTATGGAATGGTTAAAAGTGCATGAAAATGGCCAATTTACTCACTCTGAGTTCTCAAAAAGGGTTTCTTCACCCCGGGAAGTTAATTAAATACCATTTGGAGGCATTTAATGTTCGAGCAAAAACGGCTGATTTTCGACAAAAGAGATAACACCCCCCCATTACGTCATGCTTCAGAAATGTGGAAAGTGGTCCGTTTTCAAATGTTTTATTTTTGAATGTCAGTTCACATTTGTAGGTGGATCATCAGTGTTAGAGCTAAAATTAGCATGTTTAAAGTGATTTTCATGCTTCCAGGGGCTCGGGAAGTTAATTAAATACCATTTGGAGGCATTTAATGTTCGAGCAAAAACGGCTGATTTTCGACAAAAGAGATAACACTCCCCCATTACGTCATGCTTCAGAAATGTGGAAAATGGTCCGTTTTCAAATGTTTTATTTTTGAACGTCAGTTCACATTTGTAGGTGGATCATCAGTGTTAGAGCTAAAATTAGCATGTTTAAAGTGATTTTCATGCTTCCAGGGGCTCGGGAAGTTAATTAAATACCATTTGGAGGCATTTAATGTTCGAGCAAAAACGGCTGATTTTCGACAAAAGAGATAACACCCCCCCATTACGTCATGCTTCAGAAATGTGGAAAATGGTCCGTTTTCAAATGTTTTATTTTTGAACGTCAGTTCACATTTGTAGGTGGATCATCAGTGTTAGAGCTAAAATTAGCATGTTTAAAGTGATTTTCATGCTTCCAGGGGCCCAAAACACAAGATTTATGGAATGGTTAAAAGTGCATGAAAATGGCCAATTTACTCACTCTGAGTTCTCAAAAAGGGTTTCTTCACCCCGGGAAGTGAAATAAATACCATTTGGAGGCATTTAATGTTCGAGCAAAAACGGCTGATTTTCGACAAAAGAGATAACACCCCCCCATTACGTCATGCTTCAGAAATGTGGAAAATGGTCCGTTTTCAAATGTTTTATTTTTGAACGTCAGTTCACATTTGTAGGTGGATCATCAGTGTTAGAGCTAAAATTAGCATGTTTAAAGTGATTTTCATGCTTCCAGGGGCTCGGGAAGTTAATTAAATACCATTTGGAGGCATTTAATGTTCGAGCAAAAACGGCTGATTTTCGACAAAAGAGATAACACCCCCCCATTACGTCATGCTTCAGAAATGTGGAAAATGGTCCGTTTTCAAATGTTTTATTTTTGAACGTCAGTTCACATTTGTAGGTGGATCATCAGTGTTAGAGCTAAAATTAGCATGTTTAAAGTGATTTTCATGCTTCCAGGGGCTCGGGAAGTTAATTAAATACCATTTGGAGGCATTTAATGTTCGAGCAAAAACGGCTGATTTTCGACAAAAGAGATAACAACCCCCATTACGTCATGCTTCAGAAATGTGGAAAATGGTCCGTTTTCAAATGTTTTATTTTTGAACGTCAGTTCACATTTGTAGGTGGATCATCAGTGTTAGAGCTAAAATTAGCATGTTTAAAGTGATTTTCATGCTTCCAGGGGCCCAAAACACAAGATTTATGGAATGGTTAAAAGTGCATGAAAATGGCCAATTTACTCACTCTGAGTTCTCAAAAAGGGTTTCTTCACACCGGGAAGTTAATTAAATACCATTTGGAGGCATTTAATGTTCGAGCAAAAACGGCTGATTTTCGACAAAAGAGATAACACCCCCCCATTACGTCATGCTTCAGAAATGTGGAAAATGGTCCGTTTTCAAATGTTTTATTTTTGAACGTCAGTTCACATTTGTAGGTGGATCATCAGTGTTAGAGCTAAAATTAGCATGTTTAAAGTGATTTTCATGCTTCCAGGGGCTCGGGAAGTTAATTAAATACCATTTGGAGGCATTTAATGTTCGAGCAAAAACGGCTGATTTTCGACAAAAGAGATAACACCCCCCCATTACGTCATGCTTCAGAAATGTGGAAAATGGTCCGTTTTCAAATGTTTTATTTTTGAACGTCAGTTCACATTTGTAGGTGGATCATCAGTGTTAGAGCTAAAATTAGCATGTTTAAAGTGATTTTCATGCTTCCAGGGGCTCGGGAAGTTAATTAAATACCATTTGGAGGCATTTAATGTTCGAGCAAAAACGGCTGATTTTCGACAAAAGAGATAACACCCCCCCATTACGTCATGCTTCAGAAATGTGGAAAATGGTCCGTTTTCAAATGTTTTATTTTTGAACGTCAGTTCACATTTGTAGGTGGATCATCAGTGTTAGAGCTAAAATTAGCATGTTTAAAGTGATTTTCATGCTTCCAGGGGCCCAAAACACAAGATTAATGGAATGGTTAAAAGTGCATGAAAATGGCCAATTTACTCACCTGAGTTCTCAAAAAGGGTTTCTTCACCCCCGGAAGTTAATTAAATACCATTTGGAGGCATTTAATGTTCGAGCAAAAACGGCTGATTTTCGACAAAAGAGATAACACCCCCCATTACGTCATGCTTCAGAAATGTGGAAAATGGTCCGTTTTCAAATGTTTTATTTTTGAACGTCAGTTCACATTTGTAGGTGGATCATCAGTGTTAGAGCTAAAATTTGCATGTTTAAAGTGATTTTCATGCTTCCAGGGGCCCAAAACACAAGATTTATGGAATGGTTAAAAGTGCATGAAAATGGCCAATTTACTCACTCTGAGTTCTCAAAAAGGGTTTCTTCACCCCGGGAAGTTAATTAAATACCATTTGGAGGCATTTAATGTTCGAGCAAAAACGGCTGATTTTCGACAAAAGAGATAACACCCCCCCATTACGTCATGCTTCAGAAATGTGGAAAATGGTCCGTTTTCAAATGTTTTATTTTTGAACGTCAGTTCACATTTGTAGGTGGATCATCAGTGTTAGAGCTAAAATTAGCATGTTTAAAGTGATTTTCATGCTTCCAGGGGCTCGGGAAGTTAATTAAATACCATTTGGAGGCATTTAATGTTCGAGCAAAAACGGCTGATTTTCGACAAAAGAGATAACACCCCCCCATTACGTCATGCTTCAGAAATGTGGAAAATGGTCCGTTTTCAAATGTTTTATTTTTGAACGTCAGTTCACATTTGTAGGTGGATCATCAGTGTTAGAGCTAAAATTAGCATGTTTAAAGTGATTTTCATGCTTCCAGGGGCTCGGGAAGTTAATTAAATACCATTTGGAGGCATTTAATGTTCGAGCAAAAACGGCTGATTTTCGACAAAAGAGATAACACCCCCCCATTACGTCATGCTTCAGAAATGTGGAAAATGGTCCGTTTTCAAATGTTTTATTTTTGAACGTCAGTTCACATTTGTAGGTGGATCATCAGTGTTAGAGCTAAAATTAGCATGTTTAAAGTGATTTTCATGCTTCCAGGGGCCCAAAACACAAGATTTATGGAATGGTTAAAAGTGCATGAAAATGGCCAATTTACTCACTCTGAGTTCTCAAAAAGGGTTTCTTCACCCCGGGAACTTAATTAAATACCATTTGGAGGCATTTAATGTTCGAGCAAAAATGGCTGATTTTCGACAAAAGAGATAACACCCCCCCATTACGTCATGCTTCAGAAATGTGGAAAATGGTCCGTTTTCAAATGTTTTATTTTTGAACGTCAGTTCACATTTGTAGGTGGATCATCAGTGTTAGAGCTAAAATTAGCATGTTTAAAGTGATTTTCATGCTTCCAGGGGCTCGGGAAGTGAAATAAATACCATTTGGAGGCATTTAATGTTCGAGCAAAAACGGCTGATTTTCGACAAAAGAGATAACACCCCCCCATTACGTCATGCTTCAGAAATGTGGAAAATGGTCCATTTTCAAATGTTTTATTTTTGAACGTCAGTTCACATTTGTAGGTGGATCATCAGTGTTAGAGCTAAAATTAGCATGTTTAAAGTGATTTTCATGCTTCCAGGGGCCCAAAACACAAGATTTATGGAATGGTTAAAAGTGCATGAAAATGGCCAATTTACTCACTCTGAGTTCTCAAAAAGGGTTTCTTCACCCCGGGAAGTGAAATAAATACCATTTGGAGGCATTTAATGTTCGAGCAAAAACGGCTGATTTTCGACAAAAGAGATAACACCCCCCCCATTAGGTCATGCTTCAGAAATGTGGAAAATGGTCCGTTTTCAAATGTTTTATTTTTGAACGTCAGTTCACATTTGTAGGTGGATCATCAGTGTTAGAGCTAAAATTAGCATGTTTAAAGTGATTTTCATGCTTCCAGGGGCTCGGGAAGTTAATTAAATACCATTTGGAGGCATTTAATGTTCGAGCAAAAACGGCTGATTTTCGACAATAGAGATAACACCCCCCCATTACGTCATGCTTCAGAAATGTGGAAAATGGTCCGTTTTCAAATGTTTTATTTTTGAACGTCAGTTCACATTTGTAGGTGGATCATCAGTGTTAGAGCTAAAATTAGCATGTTTAAAGTGATTTTCATGCTTCCAGGGGCTCGGGAAGTTAATTAAATACCATTTGGAGGCATTTAATGTTCGAGCAAAAACGGCTGATTTTCGACAAAAGAGATAACACCCCCCATTACGTCATGCTTCAGAAATGTGGAAAATGGTCCGTTTTCAAATGTTTTATTTTTGAACGTCAGTTCACATTTGTAGGTGGATCATCAGTGTTAGAGCTAAAATTAGCATGTTTAAAGTGATTTTCATGCTTCCAGGGGCTCGGGAAGTTAATTAAATACCATTTGGAGGCATTTAATGTTCGAGCAAAAACGGCTGATTTTCGACAAAAGAGATAACACCCCCCCATTACGTCATGCTTCAGAAATGTGGAAAATGGTCCGTTTTCAAATGTTTTATTTTTGAACGTCAGTTCACATTTGTAGGTGGATCATCAGTGTTAGAGCTAAAATTAGCATGTTTAAAGTGATTTTCATGCTTCCAGGGGCTCAGGAAGTTAATTAAATACCATTTGGAGGCATTTAATGTTCGAGCAAAAACGGCTGATTTTCGACAAAAGAGATAACACCCCCCCATTACGTCATGCTTCAGAAATGTGGAAAATGGTCCGTTTTCAAATGTTTTATTTTTGAACGTCAGTTCACATTTGTAGGTGGATCATCAGTGTTAGAGCTAAAATTAGCATGTTTAAAGTGATTTTCATGCTTCCAGGGGCTCGGGAAGTTAATTAAATACCATTTGGAGGCATTTAATGTTCGAGCAAAAACGGCTGATTTTCGACAAAAGAGATAACACCCCCCCATTACGTCATGCTTCAGAAATGTGGAAAATGGTCCGTTTTCAAATGTTTTATTTTTGAACGTCAGTTCACATTTGTAGGTGGATCATCAGTGTTAGAGCTAAAATTAGCATGTTTAAAGTGATTTTCATGCTTCCAGGGGCCCAAAACACAAGATTTATGGAATGGATAAAAGTGCATGAAAATGGCCAATTTACTCACTCTGAGTTCTCAAAAAGGGTTTCTTCACCCCGGGAAGTTAATTAAATACCATTTGGAGGCATTTAATGTTTGAGCAAAAACGGCTGATTTTCGACAAAAGAGATAACACCCCCCCATTACGTCATGCTTCAGAAATGTGGAAAATGGTCCGTTTTCAAATGTTTTATTTTTGAACGTCAGTTCACATTTGTAGGTGGATCATCAGTGTTAGAGCTAAAATTAGCATGTTTAAAGTGATTTTCATGCTTCCAGGGGCTCGGGAAGTTAATTAAATACCATTTGGAGGCATTTAATGTTCGAGCAAAAACGGCTGATTTTCGACAAAAGAGATAACACCCCCCCATTACGTCATGCTTCAGAAATGTGGAAAATGGTCCATTTTCAAATGTTTTATTTTTGAACGTCAGTTCACATTTGTAGGTGGATCATCAGTGTTAGAGCTAAAATTAGCATGTTTAAAGTGATTTTCATGCTTCCAGGGGCTCGGGAAGTTAATTAAATACCATTTGGAGGCATTTAATGTTCGAGCAAAAACGGCTGATTTTCGACAAAAGAGATAACACCCCCCCATTACGTCATGCTTCAGAAATGTGGAAAATGGTCCGTTTTCAAATGTTTTATTTTTGAACGTCAGTTCACATTTGTAGGTGGATCATCAGTGTTAGAGCTAAAATTAGCATGTTTAAAGTGATTTTCATGCTTCCAGGGGCCCAAAACACAAGATTTATGGAATGGTTAAAAGTGCATGAAAATGGCCAATTTACTCACTCTGAGTTCTCAAAAAGGGTTTCTTCACCCCGGGAAGTTAATTAAATACCATTTGGAGGCATTTAATGTTCGAGGAAAAACTGCTGATTTTCGACAAAAGAGATAACACCCCCCCATTACGTCATGCTTCAGAAATGTGGAAAATGGTCCGTTTTCAAATGTTTTATTTTTGAACGTCAGTTCACATTTGTAGGTGGATCATCAGTGTTAGAGCTAAAATTAGCATGTTTAAAGTGATTTTCATGCTTGCAGGGGCTCGGGAAGTTAATTAAATACCATTTGGAGGCATTTAATGTTCGAGCAAAAACTGCTGATTTTCGACAAAAGAGATAACACCCCCCCATTACGTCATGCTTCAGAAATGTGGAAAATGGTCCGTTTTCAAATGTTTTATTTTTAAACGTCAGTTCACATTTGTAGGTGGATCATCAGTGTTAGAGCTAAAATTAGCATGTTTAAAGTGATTTTCATGCTTCCAGGGGCCCAAAACACAAGATTTATGGAATGGTTAAAAGTGCATGAAAATGGCCAATTTACTCACTCTGAGTTCTCAAAAAGGGTTTCTTCACCCCGGGAAGTGAAATAAATACCATTTGGAGGCATTTAATGTTCGAACAAAAACGGCTGATTTTCGACAAAAGAGATAACACCCCCCATTACGTCATGCTTCAGAAATGTGGAAAATGGTCCGTTTTCAAATGTTTTATTTTTGAACGTCAGTTCACATTGGTAGGTGGATCATCAGTGTTAGAGCTAAAATTAGCATGTTTAAAGTGATTTTCATGCTTCCAGGGGCTCGGGAAGTTAATTAAATACCATTTGGAGGCATTTAATGTTCGAGCAAAAACGGCTGATTTTCGACAAAAGAGATAACACCCCCCCATTACGTCATGCTTCAGAAATGTGGAAAATGGTCCGTTTTCAAATGTTTTATTTTTGAACGTCAGTTCACATTTGTAGGTGGATCATCAGTGTTAGAGCTAAAATTAGCATGTTTAAAGTGATTTTCATGCTTCCAGGGGCTCGGGAAGTTAATTAAATACCATTTGGAGGCATTTAATGTTCGAGCAAAAACGGCTGATTTTCGACAAAAGAGATAACACCCCCCATTACGTCATGCTTCAGAAATGTGGAAAATGGTCCGTTTTCAAATGTTTTATTTTTGTACGTCAGTTCACATTTGTAGGTGGATCATCAGTGTTAGAGCTAAAATTAGCATGTTTAAAGTGATTTTCATGCTTCCAGGGGCTCGGGAAGTGAAATAAATACCATTTGGAGGCATTTAATGTTCGAGCAAAAACGGCTGATTTTGGACAAAAGAGATAACACCCCCCCATTACGTCATGCTTCAGAAATGTGGAAAATGGTCCGTTTTCAAATGTTTTATTTTTGAACGTCAGTTCACATTTGTAGGTGGATCATCAGTGTTAGAGCTAAAATTAGCAAATTTAAAGTGATTTTCATGCTTCCAGGGGCCCAAAACACAAGATTTATGGAATGGTTAAAAGTGCAAGAAAATGGCCAATTTACTCACTCTGAGTTCTCAAAAAGGGTTTCTTCACCCCGGGAAGTTAATTAAATACCATTTGGAGGCATTTAATGTTCGAGCAAAAACAGCTGATTTTCGACAAAAGAGATAACACCCCCCCATTACGTCATGCTTCAGAAATGTGGAAAATGGTCCGTTTTCAAATGTTTTATTTTTGAACGTCAGTTCACATTTGTAGGTGGATCATCAGTGTTAGAGCTAAAATTAGCATGTTTAAAGTGATTTTCATGCTTCCAGGGGCCCAAAACACAAGATTTATGGAATGGTTAAAAGTGCATGAAAATGGCCAATTTACTCACTCTAAGTTCTCAAATAGGGTTTCTTCACCCCGGGAAGTTAATTAAATACCATTTGGAGGCATTTAATGTTCGAGCAAAAACGGCTGATTTTCGACAAAAGAGATAACACCCCCCATTACGTCATGCTTCAGAAATGTGGAAAATGGTCCGTTTTCAAATGTTTTACTTTTGAACGTCAGTTCACATTTGTAGGTGGATCATCAGTGTTAGAGCTAAAATTAGCATGTTTAAAGTGATTTTCATGCTTCCAGGGGCTCGGGAAGTTAATTAAATACCATTTGGAGGCATTTAATGTTCGAGCAAAAACGGCTGATTTTCGACAAAAGAGATAACACCCCCCCATTACGTCATGCTTCAGAAATGTGGAAAATGGTCCGTTTTCAAATGTTTTATTTTTGAACGTCAGTTCACATTTGTAGGTGGATCATCAGTGTTAGAGCTAAAATTAGCATGTTTAAAGTGATTTTCATGCTTCCAGGGGCCCAAAACACAAGATTTATGGAATGGTTAAAAGTGCATGAAAATGGCCAATTTACTCACTCTGAGTTCTCAAAAAGGGTTTCTTCACCCCGGGAAGTTAATTAAATACCATTTGGAGGCATTTAATGTTCGAGCAAAAACGGCTGATTTTCGACAAAAGAGATAACACCCCCCCATTACGTCATGCTTCAGAAATGTGGAAAATGGTCCGTTTTCAAATGTTTTATTTTTGAACGTCAGTTCACATTTGTAGGTGGATCATCAGTGTTAGAGCTAAAATTAGCATGTTTAAAGTGATTTTCATGCTTCCAGGGGCCCAAAACACAAGATTAATGGAATGGTTAAAAGTGCATGAAAATGGCCAATTTACTCACTCTGAGTTCTCAAAAAGGGTTTCTTCACCCCGGGAAGTGGAATAAATACCATTTGGAGGCATTTAATGTTCGAGCAAAAACGGCTGATTTTCGACAAAAGAGATAACACCCCCCCCATTACGTCATGCTTCAGAAATGTGGAAAATGGTCCGTTTTCAAATGTTTTATTTTTGAACGTCAGTTCACATTTGTAGGTGGATCATCAGTGTTAGAGCTAAAATTAGCATGTTTAAAGTGATTTTCATGCTTCCAGGGGCTCGGGAAGTTAATTAAATACCATTTGGAGGCATTTAATGTTCGAGCAAAAACGGCTGATTTTCGACAAAAGAGATAACACCCCCCCATTACGTCATGCTTCAGAAATGTGGAAAATGGTCCGTTTTCAAATGTTTTATTTTTGAACGTCAGTTCACATTTGTAGGTGGATCTTCAGTGTTAGAGCTAAAATTAGCATGTTTAAAGTGATTTTCATGCTTCCAGGGGCCCAAAACACAAGATTTATGGAATGGTTAAAAGTGCATGAAAATGGCCAATTTACTCACTCTGAGTTCTCAAAAAGGGTTTCTTCACCCCGGGAAGTGAAATAAATACCATTTGGAGGCATTTAATGTTCGAGCAAAAACGGCTGATTTTCGACAAAAGAGATAACACCCCCCCATTACGTCATGCTACAGAAATGTGGAAAATGGTCCGTTTTCAAATGTTTTATTTTTGAACGTCAGTTCACATTTGTAGGTGGATCATCAGTGTTAGAGCTAAAATTAGCATGTTTAAAGTGATTTTCATGCTTCCAGGGGCTCGGGAAGTTAATTAAATACCATTTGGAGGCATTTAATGTTCGAGCAAAAACGGCTGATTTTCGACAAAAGAGATAACACCCCCCCATTACGTCATGCTTCAGAAATGTGGAAAATGGTCCGTTTTCACATGTTTTATTTTTGAACGTCAGTTCACATTTGTAGGTGGATCATCAGTGTTAGAGCTAAAATTAGCATGTTTAAAGTGATTTTCATGCTTCCAGGGGCCCAAAACACAAGATTTATGGAATGGTAAAAAGTGCATGAAAATGGCCAATTTACTCACTCTGAGTTCTCAAAAAGGGTTTCTTCACCCCGGGAAGTTAATTAAATACCATTTGGAGGCATTTAATGTTCAAGCAAAAACAGCTGATTTTCGACAAAAGAGATAACACCCCCCCATTACGTCATGCTTCAGAAATGTGGAAAATGGTCCGTTTTTAAATGTTTTATTTTTGAACGTCAGTTCACATTTGTAGGTGGATCATCAGTGTTAGAGCTAAAATTAGCATGTTTAAAGTGATTTTCATGCTTCCAGGGGCTCGGGAAGTTAATTAAATACCATTTGGAGGCATTTAATGTTCGAGCAAAAACGGCTGATTTTCGACAAAAGAGATAACACCCCCCCATTACGTCATGCTTCAGAAATGTGGAAAATGGTCCATTTTCAAATGTTTTATTTTTGAACGTCAGTTCACATTTGTAGGTGGATCATCAGTGTTAGAGCTAAAATTAGCATGTTTAAAGTGATTTTCATGCTTCCAGGGGCTCGGGAAGTGAAATAAATACCATTTGGAGGCATTTAATGTTCGAGCAAAAACGGCTGATTTTCGACAAAAGAGATAACACCCCCCCATTACGTCATGCTTCAGAAATGTGGAAAATGGTCCGTTTTCAAATGTTTTATTTTTGAACGTCAGTTCACATTTGTAGGGGGATCATCAGTGTTAGAGCTAAAATTAGCATGTTTAAAGTGATTTTCATGCTTCCAGGGGCCCAAAACACAAGATTTATGGAATGGTTAAAAGTGCATGAAAATGGCCAATTTACTCACTCTGAGTTCTCAAAAAGGGTTTCTTCACCCCGGGAAGTTAATTAAATACCATTTGGAGGCATTTAATGTTCGAGGAAAAACTGCTGATTTTCGACAAAAGAGATAACACCCCCCCATTACGTCATGCTTCAGAAATGTGGAAAATGGTCCGTTTTCAAATGTTT